>NC_079216.1:15251312-15551312 GCF_029633865.1 Lampris incognitus | reverse complement strand
ACACTCTGTCTGGGTATATTAAAGATAAACTTGGCCGTGATGTTATCTGTCAAAAGACTGGCTCTGTACACAGTCGATTCGGCTCATTTAAAATATCTGCTGAATGCAATGAGGTTGGAGAAATGTACAATCCAGAGCCTCTGGCCTGAAGGGGCACTTGTCCAGCGCTATTATGAGCCGCGCAAGGGTGGAGTTATCGGGTCAAACGCTGCTTTTGTTGCGGGGGGTGAAAAGCAGTGCTGCCGAAATGAGGTTTTGCCACCGTTTGATGAGAATAGGTTGGATAGAAAAACGAACAAAGGAAAGTGTGCTACAGCAACTTGGAACAAATATAATCCTTCTTGTCGACCATTCAGAGACGAAAACTGAAATATTTCAGCCATGCTATGTGTTATAAGATCTGCAGTATTATGAAAAATGGATAGATAGATAGATAGATAGATAGATAGATAGATAGATAGATAGATAGATAGATAGATAGATAGATAGATAGATAGATAGATAGATAGATAGATAGATAGATAGATAGATGGATGGATGGAGGGATGGACAGACAAACAGACAGACATAGAAAAAAAATTACTTTAAAGAAAGAAAGACAGGCAGACTGACAATCGTAGTCATAATCATATAACTATGATTAGCTAGTCTTAACGCTACCTTTCGAAATGACTTCAGGTTGAGCATTCCTGCATTTTCACAAGTCGTCTCTACATCCATGAGTCGTCTACGGTGCAAACGGAAGTGAACCTGCTTCGCGGAAAGGCGGAAGTTAATTGACTTCATTGTGAAAAGGGCCTATCATGCTTTGTTTGCTCACAACCCGCCAAAGTTCAAAGTTGGCGAGACACCGGGGGGGGGGGGCTAGCACCGACATATAAAGAGTAGACGCCGCATCGACCGCTACTGCCTATTCACTCAGTGTAATGTGTTTGGCAGGTGTAATATATTCTCTATATTATCTGGATGTATCTTATACTGCTAATATATCCATAACAGTGATTTGAGCCGGAGACCAATTCCCAACGTCTGGTCCTCTTTATTGTAACTCTCCGACTGGCGCAACATCCAGGGTATATGAGAGCCTAGCTTAACCACCACTAGGTAGCTCTGTTAGTCTACTAATGATTATCATTCAGCTAAGCATTTAGTATCAGTATACTACACTCCTCCCACTTAAACTACGAAGTTCCCCTAATAACATTTTATCACTCTAAAACATGCTGATATGGCAAATTACTTTCAACATCTTTTACTTGGTCATTACTGGTTACACAACCCACTTCGACCCACATTTGCCCATTTACATATCAGTCTCAGGAACTATTTTTCACATTTTTTTCTGAACAGGAGTTGAACAATTTAGTCTCTCAGGAACTCTTTTATTCAGGAACTCGGCTGATCTTACAGAGACAGTCGTTTTGGAGGTGCCCTCTCTCTCTGAGGATACCGGCACTCAACCACCTCAGGGGAAGTGGATGCTCAGTGAGGAGGCGACACGGCCTTGCCCACCGAACCTCGTAAGGGTGTTGCAAGCTTCTCCGGAGCCTGCATCCTTGGAAAGGGTGTATCTTCAGGTGAGTACGGGCTAGCACCTACGGCTCCAGGTGTGCCTTTCCCCCCCAAATCCGCAACTGCAGGGTAGGTGTTGCTGATGCCCATCTGGTCATCCTGAAACTGAAATGCCTCAGGAGGACTGGAGGGTCGGTCGAACAGCAGATGGTCAATGTGGACTGAAAGTCGGTTCCCTCCATTCCACACCAGGTAGGTGACTGGGCCGAGTCTCTTTTCCACTGTCCCTTTCGTCCACCTCTCCTTCCCTCCACGGAAGTTTCGGATCAGTACTGAGTCCCCCTCTGACAGATGTCTCAGCTTCGAGGCGGGTTGGTCATGATAGTCCTTCTGCTTTTGTTGTTTGGCCCCCACCACTCGAGCGAGGTCTGGCTTCAGCAGGCTGAACCTGGTCCTAGGCTGACGTTTGAGGAACAGTTCTGCTGGTGTGCAACCTGTAACGCTGTACGGTGTGGTCCTGTATGACAACAGGAAGTTGGCGAGCCTGTGTTTCACTGTAATAGTGACGTTTTGTTTCTTCTCATCGAGCAGCTGTTTCAGAAGTGAAGCTTTCACCGTCTGGACTGCTCTCTCTGCGGCACCATTAGAAGCAGGATGGTAAGCTGGCACCAAGGTCTGCTTAATGCCGTTGCTTTTCAGGAATGTTTTGTACTCCAGCAAGGTGAATTGTGGACCGTTGTCCGAGACGATTTCCTCAGGAAGACCGTAGGACGAAAAGATGCTCCACAGCACTTCGATCGTTTTGGCGGCGGTAGTTGTTGCCATGAGGATCACCTCAAGCCATTTTGAATGACTGTCTACTAACACTAGGAAGTGTTGCTGATCCTTCTCTGCAAAGTCAATATGTAGCCTCTTCCACACTCACGTAGGCCACTGCCAGCAGTGTAGTGGTGCTACTGCTGGTAGTTTCCTCACACTCTGACAAGAATCACATTGCTGCACTGCACGTTTGATATCACTGTCCAACTGTGGCCACCGGATAGATAGCGCTACAAATAGCCCCTCGCCAAACTTTTCATCCTGCACCCTCCGGGGTGCCCTTGGTGTAGGTCGTACAGTAGTCGTTCTCTGTGTGCTGGTGGGATGATAATTCGAATTCCCCACAGAATGCATCCTTGTTCCACAGACAGTTCATTCCTTCGGTTGAAGTACGGTGTTATGTCTGCACACATCGACAGTGCTGCATTTGATTTGGTGCTGTTCTATTGTGCTGGGATCGATTGGTGATGCCTGCGGGCTCTGGGTTGTTTGATCGGGTCTGCCTGTGATGCTGTGTCAGTCTAAATAAAGAATGCAACGTAGCGGTTGTGTCGAGTGACAGCGCTGTGTCCTGACGTGATTTCTAAATACAATATTGGCGACGAGGATGGCTGATATCTCTCTCCCACCACCTGCCCCCTTCCTGGCATTACCTGGCGAGCCTCCGGTACTATGGACTCGCTGGCTACATAGTTTTGAAAATTACATCATCGCCTCAGGGCTCGACGACGTGAGCCAGGCTAGGAAGACGGCTTTGTTGCTACACTGCTTGGGAGCAGAGGGTCATCGTGTGCTCGGGACTCTGGGGAACGTCACAAACTTTGACGAAGCTGTGGGACTTATGAGCACCCATTTCGCTGCTCCACAGAGTGCCCTCCTTCGGCGATTTATATTCCGTCAGCGACACCAACTGCCTGGTGAGTCTGTGCAGCAGTATGTAGCTAATTTGCGAGGGCTAGCTAGCTCATGCAAGTTTGGCGCGCTTCAGGACGAGATGGTTCGCGACCAGCTAATCGAACACACCAACAACGCAAAGGTGCGTGAGACTCTCCTGCTGGAAAAAGATGATCTGCTGCTGTCCAGAGCAATTACCATCGCACTACAGGTTGAGGGAGCAGCTGAGTGTGCTGCTATGCTAAATACACAGCAAGTGGCCACCTCCAGTCACGCTGCCAACGACTCCTCCCTCTACTCACGGCTGCCCCTCGGGACGCAACCCAGGCAGAGCGAGGCGGGCGCCGACTCCACTGGGGACGTCTTGCAACTGCAACGACGGCGTTCTCGGCCCCGCCCTCAACAGTCCTATGGTAACTGTGGATCTCAGTCTCATGTTTCAAGGGCTCAGAACTGCCCTGCCCGTGGCCAGACATGCCGTAGCTGCGGTAAGCAAAATCACTTTGCCAACGTCTGTCGATCTTCCCCGGCTGGGTCAGAGGGCCACACCCCCCAGTCTTCAACCGCCGTCATTCACAAGGTGAGCTCTGGGCCAGTGTCATTCAAATCATGCACAGTCAACATTAATGATGTGTGCATCCCCCTGCTGTTGGACACCGGTGCAGGTGTGTCTCTCCTGAATGTTGATACCTACAGTCAATTTTTCGGTTCACTGCCACTGTCCGCACCCTCAGCTGTCCTCTGTGGGTATGGTGACTCCAAAATCGATCTGGTTGGCTCTCTCCAAGTGACTGTCCGCTATGGAACCAAGCTGGTGCCCAATGCAGTTTTTCATGTGGCACGCCGTGGGGCCAACCTGATGGGCCTGGACCTGTTCTCCGCTCTGGGGTTCTCCCTCTTAGACACAAGGGGGGCAGCAATCCTGACTGTTGCCACACCTTGGCAGCAGAAGTGGCCATCGCTGTTTATGGGGCTGGGCTGCCTCTCCGCCTTCGCCCATCAACCTCTCCTCAACCCTGCTGTGAAATCTGTCATCCAACCACTGTGCCGCATCCCGTTGGCTCTCCGTGATGGGGTCTCCGCCGAGCTGCAACAACTGCTGGAAGCTGGCATCATTGAACTGGTGGACGCGTCACCTTGGGTCTCAAACCTCGTGGTGGCTAAGAAGAAGTCGGGGGGCCTGCGTGTCTGCGTCGATCTACGTGCAGTAAATAAGGCAGTGGTCCCTGATAAGTATCCACTGCCCACCTCAGAAGAACTCACTGCTCAGTTCTATGGCTCTGAGGTGTTCTCCAAGCTCGACCTCAGACAGGGGTACTTACAGGTGCCCCTCCACCCCAGCAGCCGAAACCTCACAGCCTTTGTGACACATGCAGGAGTGTTTCGCTACACCAGGATGCCTTTCGGTCTCAGCTCTGCCCTAGCTGCTTCCAGAAAATCATGGTCTCCGTGCTGGCTGGCATACTGGGTGTGGCCATTTATCTGGACGATATAGTGGTACACGGGCCCACCAGTGAAATCCATGACAAGCGCCTCAACATGGTCTTCGCAGCCCTGTCCAAGCACAAGCTAACTCTCAATGCTGAGAAATGTGTCCTCTCTGTGCCAGCCATCGAGTTCGTGGGGTTCCGGCTGTCAGCGAGCGGTGTAACTCCACTACAATCCAACGTGGACGCCATTCAGGCCATCCCTGAGCCCAGCTCGGCCGCCCAGGTCACCTCCTTCCTGGGTATGACAAGTTACTACCTGAGGTTTCTTCCCCAGTACTCTGCGACCACAGCCCCCCTGCGCCAGCTGCTGCGTAAGGACGAGCCATGGGTGTGGTCAAAGGCATGCAGTGACGCTGTGCGTGATCTCAAGACTCAACTGACTTCACCACCAGTGTTGGCTCACTTCGACATCTCCAGCTCCACCTTTGTGACCTGTGACGCATCAGCCACAGCAATAGGGGCTGTGCTGTCTCAAACCCAGACCGGTGTGGAGAAGCCCATCGCCTTCGCCTCCCATGCCCTCAACCTGACCGAGCAGCGGTACTCCGTGGGTGAGCGTGAGGCGTTAGCCTGTATCTGGGCTTGTGAAAGGTGGCACCTCTACCTCTATGGCCGCTCCTTCACCCTCAGGACAGATCACCAGGCCCTGACAGTGCTGCTGTCCACATCTGGGACAGGCCACAAACCCCTGAGGTTGCACCGCTGGTCTGACCGCTTCCGCCAGTACAACTTCAGCCTGCAGTTCACCCCAGGCAGAGACAATGTTGTCGCCGACCTGCTCTCTCGCTCTGTCTCCACCCCAGCTCCACAGGCGGACACTGACTGTGTGGAAAAGGACATTGTCCAAATGCTACACACACCCCTTCAGGCCACTGTCTCTCTGCAGAAGCTGAGGGCAGCCTCCGAACAGGACCCTGTCCTCTCCCAACTCCGCATCTACATCCAGAATGGCTGGCCTCACAAGGTCCCAGAGGAGCTGGCTGCGTTCGCCCGAGTCAGACAGGAGCTCTCCTGCTGGAACGACACCTGCGTGGCACGTGGGTTTTGCACAGTGGTCCCAGCTGCTCTCCGTGCACGTGTTTTGAATATGGCGCATGAAGGCCACCTGGGCATTGTGAAACTGAAACAGCGCTGCCGAGACCTGGTGTGGTGGCCGGGGATAGACAGAGATATTGAGGCTCTGGTGAAGGACTGTTCTGCCTGCCTTGTGAGTGGCAAGACTGGCCACCAGGCTCCCCCACCCCTGCAACCTCTCGCCTGGCCCTCTCAGCCCTGGGAACACCTGCAGTTGGACATTTGTGGTGAGATCCATGGAGTTCCCCACCACCAACGCTTCATGGTGGTCGCCTATGATCTACACTCAAAACGGCCTGAACTCACCACTTCCGGCACTGTGACCTCACAGATCATCATCGACTTCCTGGACTCTCTTTTCTCTCGCTGGGGCCTCCCAAAGACCACCACCACTGACAACGGCCCTCAGCTGGTCTCTGCTGAGTTCACTGCTTATCTCGAAAGCAAGGGCATCCGTCATATACGCACTGCGTACTACCACCCACAGGCCAATGGCGGCGTTGAACATTTTCACCAGTCACTGAAGAACGGCCTCAGAGCACACATGGCCCAAGGGTGCTCTTTCACGCAGGCCATCCGTCACACTCTGCTGCACTATCGGGCCACACAGCACTTGACCACAGGCGTCTCCCCAGCCTCTCTCATGCTAGGCCGGGAACTGTGCATGCCCCTTGACAGGCTCCGCCCCTCCACACCCCAGGCACCTCCCTCTGGGGTCAGAGCCTCAGTCACTCGTCAGCAGACGCAGATGAAGCAACGGTTTGACCAGTCAAAACGAACCAGGGTGCCAGACATCAATGTGTCAGACTGGGTCAGGGTCCGCAGGCCCCACAGGGACAATAAAATGGCTTCATACTGGTCCTCTCCTCTCCAAGTCACCCGTCAGCTGGGCCCAGCCACTTACCTCCTCAGCGATGGCACTCGGTGGCACTCCAGTCTTCTACGGAAGGTGTCAGCTCCGCCACACACAGCTGGTGACACAACCTTAGCCATTCCCTCAGCATGGCGAGACGCCCCGGGGCTTCATGCAGCTCCTACACGGGCCCTAGACATTCCTGGGCCTCAGCTTCCCCTGCCTTCTCCCTCCCCACCTCGGCCTGCCCAGCCTCAGGCCGCCCCGCGACCTGTTCGCGCACGTTTACGCCCTGGCCACTTAGAGGACTTTGTGTCAACCTTTCATGTTTGAAATCCTGCCGGGGGGGGGGGAGAAATGTTATGTCTGCACACATCGACAGTGCTGCATTTGATTTGGTGCTGTTCTATTGTGCTGGGATCGATTGGTGATGCCTGCGGGCTCTGGGTTGTTTGATCGGGTCTGCCTGTGATGCTGTGTCAGTCTAAATAAAGAATGCAACGTAGCGGTTGTGTCGAGTGACAGCGTTGTGTCCTGACGTGATTTCTAAATACAATATACGGTTTCAGTGTGTCATCATTGATGTAACTCGGCCATCCAGACCGGGTCAGTTCCAGTACCTTGCATAGGACTGGGTCCTTGAGAGTGCTCTGTGCAATCTCTGTAGCCTGCACGGGTAGCTCATCTACTAATGAGAAATAAAAGATGTTGTTCTCCTCCGCTGTGATGTCCTTTTCTTTCCCCGGCAGTCTAGATAACGCATCCGCATTTGCATTGTCCGCTGACGTTCTGTACTCTATACTGTAGTCATAAGCCATAAGCTTCAGTGCCCATCTCTGCATATGCAAAGCGGCTAGTGTAGGGATTTCTGACTTGGGTACTAAGATGGCAAGGAGGGGTTTGTGGTCAGTTATTAAACTGAATTTGTGGCCATAGAGATATTTATGAAATTTGGTCACGCCAAATATTATGGCCAACGCCTCCTTCTCTATCTGACTTTTTTTACTCTCTGCCTCTGTCAACGTACATGACGCAAAGGCGATTGGTTTCTCATCCCCATTTTCCATTATGTGCGACATTACCGCACCTATCCCATAAGGGGATGCATCACAAGCTAATCTCAGTGGTTTCTGCGTGTCGTAGTGTACTACTACTGAGCTTTTCACTAACTGTTCTTTGGCAGCCTTGAATGCTGCTGCACACTCTGGTGTCCATTTCCATTCGACTTCCTTCTTCAGGAGTTGGTGTAGTGGCTGCAATACGGTCGACAGATCTTTCATGAAACGGCCATAATAGTTTAACAGTCCTAGGAATGACCGTAGCTCTGTGACGTTTGTGGGCTGGGGTGCATTTACGATGGCGGCAACCTTTGTCTCAGTGGGGTGAAGTCCCTCTTTATCTATCAGATGCCCCAGGTACTCTACTTTCTCCTGCATGAAGTCACATTTTGCTCTTTTCACTCTTACCCCGTAACTCTCCTATCAGCTCAAAACCTCATCTAGGTTCCTCAGGTGCTCCTCTCTTGCTCTGCCTGTGACTAGTATGTCATCGAGGAAGCAGGTCACATGCTCTAAGTCTTGTAGTATCTGGTCCATCACATTCTGGAACATAGAAGGTGCACTCGACACTCCATATGAAAGTCTGTGATTAACATACAGTCCTTTGTGGGTATTTATTGTTAAATACTTCTCTGAGTCCTTCTCTCACTCAAGCTGTTGGTAGGCATGTGAGAGATCTAATTTGCTAAAGAGAGTGCCTCCGGCCAGTGTGGCAAAGAGATCCTCGGCGTTCGGTAGTGGATAGGTCTCCTCTTCCACACTCTGATTAACCGTGACTTTATAGTCTCCACAGATACGAATTGACTTGTCTGATTTGGGTACAACTACTATCGGGGCAGCCCACTGACTATGGTCTATCTTTGAGATAATACCAGCTTTTTCCAGCCTATCTAGCTCTTTTTCAACTGCGTCTTTTAGTGCGTATGGCACTGGTCTTGCCTTTCTGAAGACAGGTTTTGTATCTGGCTTCACTTTGATATTTGCCTTAAATTCACGAATAGTGCCAGGCTCCTCAGCAAATACTGCTTTGTGTCTCTGTAACACTGCCTCTACATGTTATCACTGCCCCCTGCTGGTGTAACTGAGAATATGCTTGCCCAGTCTAGTTTAAAATTGGCCAGCCAGTTACGGCCAAGGAGGGCTGGTCTGTCACCTTTCACAATCACAAGAGGTAAATCTCCACTCTGGTTGTCATATTTCGCATTGACAGTCACTTGGCCCATCAAGGGAATGTTCTCACCGGAAAAGGTTGACAGACGCACTTTACTTTCTTTCAGTGGCAAGTGTGAGAGAACTTCTTTGTACACTATCTCAGATACCAGGGTTACGGCAGCTCCTGTGTCAAGCTGCATGTCTACAGGGTTCCCTTCTAACTTAATATTGACCTTAATGTCCTTTTTTCCATTACCAACTGTATTCGTGGGGTACACTGTATTCATCGCATACGCACCAAACAGTTCATCCTCACTTCCATCTACTCTCTCACTTGGACTGTGGTCTTCAGCCACATACTGTGTATGTCCCTGTCTATTTTTAGTTTTATACATTCTTGCTATGTGCCCTACCTTGGAACACTTGTGGCATGTCTCGGCTTTATACCTACATACTTGAGCTGCATGGTTGTTACCTCCACATCGGTAACAGGGTTGGTGCGTTTCTGTTCTCTGTGGTCTAGAGTTATCACTGGTAGGTTGCTTGCTTTTCCACTCGCTGGTGGACGACTTGCTTCTCCACGCACCCTTGCTTGTTCTCCTCTTGTCTATCTTATTCACAGTTGCAGCTCCGCTTGGTTTGCTGGCAAACTCCAGCGTATTCTTTGACGCCATTTCCATAGATAAGGCCAGCTCACATGCTTTTGCAAAAGTCAAATTGTGTTCTGCGAGCAACTTTCTCTGAATAGCCTCCACCTTTAAACCACTAACAAATCGGTCTCTCAGTGCTTCATTTAAATGCTGACCGAATTCACAATGTGTGGACAGGTGCTTTAAAGCAACCACATAATCCGACACTGACTCATTTTCTAGTTGGTTTCTTTTCTGAAATCTAAAACGTTCAGCTATGATTAGTGGCTTGGGTTTATAATGGGATGCTAGTTTCCCGCTCAGAACTGCATACGTGAGGCTACTCGGTTTTTCTGGTATGCAGAGGTTCTTTAGTAGGCCATAGGCTTCTGCGCCTATCACAGACAGGAAAACATTTGCCTTTTTACCGTCCTCCACTTCATTAACGATCATCCATTGTTCCAATCTTTCAAGGTACGACTCAAAGTCCTCTTTACCTTTCTTGTATTCAGCAATACTGCAGATGAAATGCGCCATGCTTGTGCTTGGCTTGGCTAGCTAGTCTTTTCTTGCTAGCTGGTTGTAAGCTAGCTTGTAGCGTCACGTTGCTTCGTCCGCTTTCATTAACTACTGGGATTACCTTCTCACATTAAAGGTATCCCATCCTCATCGCCACTGTAATATATTCTCTATATTATCTGGATGTATCTTATACTGCTAATATATCCATAACAGTGATTTGAGCCAGAGACCAATTCCCAACGTCTGGTCCTCTTTATTGTAACTCTCCGACTGGCGCAGCCGTCAACATCCGGGGTATATGAGAGCCTATCTTAACCACCACTAGGTAGCTCTGTTGGTCTACTAATGATTATCATTCGGCTAAGCATTTAGTGTCAGTATACTACAGCAGGCGCAATGAACTGTCAGTACAGTTAGTCAATCATAACTCGCTGAATACCAAACTGATTTCCACGCCTTTTTTGTTGCTGAAAACGTCATACATGTAGCTATGATACAGGACACATGGTTTGACGTATTTTAATATTCATAGTTGGTTTAACAGTAATAGAATATTCTGATATATGATATGTGTGATGTATGATAGGTAGCTACCGTATTGTTCTGAATATAAGACGGGGTTTTTACCCTGGAAATACGTATGAAAAAGTGGGGGTCGTCTTACATTCGAGGTCTAGACTTTTGAATGTCAATATACATTCTCACTCAGTCAGATTTGTTTCAAGACCGTTCTAAAATTAGACCACTTCGATGGTTAATGCAGTTATTGAAATGTTGAAATGGTTATTTTTTCGCTATGAGATGGATAGTCTCAATAGACTACAGTTTATTTTCATTTGTATGCTATTTAAATACCATAAGTCATTCATTTACAAATGTATTTACATGTTTTCATTTAAATGTGACAATCTCATCTAAAGTATATTGAAAACATAATTTTATTTAAAAGCTGTTAAACAGACTACCTTGTTTTATTCAAAGTGTTTTTATTATCATTATTTTCAAATATAATGTTTTTCTTTATAAAACCAATATTTGCTCTTCCATAAGTATTTTTCCAAAAATGAGTCTTGAAAAAGGGGGGGTCGTCTTATAATCTGGGTCGTCTTATATTCGGAACAATACGGTATTTAGCAAAACGCTCACTATATATATATATATATATATACACTACCGTTCAAAAGTTTGGGATCACATTGAAATGTCCATATTTTTGAAGGAAAAGCACTGTACTGTTCAATGAAGATAACTTTAAACTAGTCTTAACTTTAAAGAAATACACTCTATACATTGCTAATGTGGTAAATGACTATTCTAGCTGCAAATGTCTGGTTTTTGGTGCAATATCTACATAGGTGTATAGAGGCCCATTTCAAGCAACTATCACTCCAGTGTTCTAATGGTACAATGTGTTTGCTCATTGGCTCAGAAGGCTAATTGATGATTAGAAAACCCTTGTGCAATCATGTTCACACATCTGAAAACAGTTTAGCTTGTTACAGAAGCTACAAAACTGACCTTCCTTTGAGCAGATTGAGTTTCTGGAGCATCACATTTGTGGGGTCAATTAAACGCTCAAAATGGCCAGAAAAAGAGAACTTTCATCTGAAACTCGACAGTCTATTCTTGTTCTTAGAAATGAAGGCTATTCCATGCGAGAAATTGCTAAGAAATTGAAGATTTCCTACACCGGTGTGTACTACTCCCTTCAGAGGACAGCACAAACAGGCTCTAACCAGAGTAGAAAAAGAAGTGGGAGGCCGCGTTGCACAACTGAGCAAGGAGATAAGTACATTAGAGTCTCTAGTTTGAGAAACAGACGCCTCACAGGTCCCCAACTGGCATCTTCATTAAATAGTACCCGCAAAACACCAGTGTCAACATCTACAGTGAAGAGGCGGCTGCGGGATTCTGGGCTTCAGGGCAGAGTGGCAAAGAAAAAGCCATATCTGAGACTGACCAATAAAAGAAAAAGATTAAGATGGGCAAAAGAACACAGACATTGGACAGAGGAAGACTGGAAAAAAGTGTTGTGGACGGATGAATCCAAGTTTGAGGTGTTCGGATCACAAAGAAGAACGTTTGTGAGACGCAGAACAAATGAAAAGATGCTGGAAGAATGCCTGACGCCATCTGTTAAGCATGGTGGAGGTAATGTGATGGTCTGGGGTTGCTTTGGTGCTGGTAAGGTGGGAGATTTGTACAGGGTAAAAGGGATTCTGAATAAGGAAGGCTATCACTCCAATTTGCAACGCCATGCCATACCCAGTGGACAGCACTTGATTGGAGCCAAGTTCATCCTACAACAGGACAATGACCCTAAACACACCTCCAAATTGTGCAAGAACTATTTAGAGCAGAAGCAGGCAGCTGGTATTCTATCGGTAATGGAGTGGCCAGCGCAGTCACCAGATCTGAACCCCATTGAGCTGTTGTGGGAGCAGCTTGACCGTATGGTACGCAAGAAGTGCCCATCCAACCAATCCAACTTGTGGGAGCTGCTTCTGGAAGCGTGGGGTGCAATTTCTCCAGATTACCTCAACAAATTAACAGCTAGAATGCCAAAGGTCTGCAATGCTGTAATTGCTGCAAATGGAGGATTCTTTGACGAAAGCAAAGTTTGATGTAAAAAAAATCTTATTTCAAATACAAATCATTATTTCTAACCTTGTCAATGTCTTGACTCTATTTTCTATTCATTTCACAACATATGGTGGTGAATAAGTGTGACTTTTCATGGAAAACACAAAATTGTTTGGGTGATCCCAAACTTTTGAACGGTAGTGTATATATATATATACACACACACACACACACACACACACACACACACACACACACACACACACACACACGCTAAAATATGATAGAGAGGCAGAAGCAGATAGTGGCAGTCAAGTCAGCTATTTTAATAAGTTGAAAAAACAATATATGATTAGGCTATATAAATATATGAACAATATATGAACACATTATATATCTACAGTATATATAATAACAACATATGTTATATATCAGAGAAAATGAAAATATATATAAATCCCCGCCCCAAACCATATTTACACATGTACAAAGTTGCTTACATAGGTGACCAGTACATTACACACAATGGACAAACGTAAACACTGACAACAACACAAAATATTTATATGTGAGGGTAGGAAGTATACAGTGTGTGTGTGTGTATAATAAAGTGGTATAATACTGTAATAATATCGTAATTATATCCAATAGTATGATGTAATAATAAAAAATAAATACAGATATACATATATATTTTAAAGAGAGATAAATATATAAACAATGTAGCATAACAATGTAGGGGAAAAAATAAAAGTTGCTAATTAAAGTTTGACATGAAACCCCTAAAACCCTTGAAAGAGAACTGTTTTGCAGAGTTTCTTTCTCGTGCTCCCTTTCTGCAGGTCAAGAGAGGTGAGTTTTGCAATGTGGTGCAAACTTATCTTGAGAAACACAGACACAACCAAAGACAACAAGTTGTAGTGGTGGTTGTCGATGCCAAACTGTGTCTCCTCAATGTGTTCCCCAAGCAGAAAAACATCCTCTGTGCCAGCCTCCTCTCGGACGATGTGGGTGACTGTAGACAGCTTTGGAGTTTGCTTTGTTGCAGCTTGGCGAATCACCTTCTCTGCAGCTCTCAGCACCTTATAATAATAATAATACATTATATTTATATAGCGCTTTACACAGTGCTCAAAGACACTTTACAGAACAGAGAAAATAAGAACAAAGAACAAAGCAACTTTAATATACAAAGATGAAAATATTTTTTTAAAACAAGATAATGAAATCAAACCTTCACTGTGCCTTGTGATGGAATCACTAGGCCGCCCCCGCCGTTGTGTTTCAGGGCTAGAAGGTGGTAGGCAGCTCTCGTCACGTGATGATGGGACAGCGTCTCTGACAAGGCTCGCACGGCACACATCACAGGACAGCTTTCGCTCTATAACTTTTTTAAATAACTGCGTATCGCGCCAATTTTTTGGGAGAAGGGAGAGGTCTTACAAACACACACACTGACTTAATTGCATCACGTCCTGTTTTGTTTCCTTCGAAAAAAGCTCTGTGCTAATTTCGCGGCGTGTTACTTTGGGCCCGGTTCTCCCCTATCTTACTGTTGTTAGGATGGATTACATGTGAATGATACAGTCTGTGCTGGGCCACCTGTGTAACATTCGCTGGTCAATATAATGCCAGTGTAACCGGTTGTTTTCTTGCCCGGTGCGGGATTCGATACGAGGTGTACTGCACCACAAGGCGACGTCACTAACCGCTCGGCTAAACGGTCAGACCCGTTAGCTAGGGACTAACGTGTCTTATTAGTAGTTTACACCAGTAACGTTAATATTGTTTTATTTGTACAATAGCATTCTTTTGTCAGTTGTAAAGTCAGTTTTATGGAATATGATTTATAACGTCTCAGTTCATAGCCGGGTGAACACCGGCACTGAGCATAGCCTAGCTAGCTGGCTACGATTTCGCAGTTGGACATAAATACAGTACAGTAATATTATATTCACAAAATACAACCAATAATGATGTTCAATCTTACTTGTGAAAAGTAATCCCCCGAGCCCTGTTTTCGACGGTCCGTCGATTGGAGCAGGAATATGCTGAACAGTGTTCTGGCATCTTTCTCAGTCGTGTATTCTGCTGCTAGGCAACTCGTTGGATGACCGGTCCAAGATGGCGGCCGTATTTCTCGCGCCCCAACAGCCAATGCGGCGTCTACTCTTTGGGGCGTTCTGTCAGCACGAACCCGATATCACGAGATCGGGTTAGTCACCACACGTCAACATTTGATTGGCTGATGATACGGTCACTCAAAGTTGTAATCAGTTTGCAGCTTTGGGCTTCAACGAAAGGCTAGCAATACCGCTATAGTACTGGTCCAAGTAGCTGTGATGTGTTTAGATGATAAAGGAAATTCCTGCTCAGCCCCACGAGAAAACAAGTTATTGAGTTCAGACACATTTCAGGAACACTTCAATTTAACTTTGAAAAACAAATTATGATTCTGAATTTGACAGGGCCAGCAGAGAAAGCACTGATGGCTCTGACAGCCCACCACTGGCTTTCTGCTTATTTTATTGCAAAATCTAATCACCTTAACTTCCACTAAAATGGACAAGTTTTTGTGATTGCGTCACTAGTCTGAGTGGGAGGGCGAGCAAAAAATAATGTTATAAAATGTTTTGCACCATCCAGTTAAACCTTGGAGGGTGAGGTCAAATCTCTCTATGTTTTGTTCCGCCCTAATATATCCTGTTTTACCCTGTGGATTTTACCTGGAAATACATCACATCACTGAAACAAGATACGCTTTGAGTGCAGTTTCAGGTTGATTTCAACCCTTTTAAGCTGAAAACATAAAGGATGATAAAAAAAAAATTTCTATATCTATCAGTAACCAATAAGCTGTGACATACTTTCCAGTAAACTAACAAACCTTCCAGCAATGCTGGTATTGCCAAATGTAATTAAAAAAAAATCAAATTTATGTTTAATCTGTTTACCCAAATAGTAAATAGAAAAAAAATCAGGTCTTCATGGGCTTGTGTGAAACCCTCCTCAGTTTTCTTTTACACTCCACTGTAGCTGGAGATTACAGAACCGGTAGACAACTGAGGTAAGAGGCATTGGAGATTCAATAATGGAGAGGGGAGAAGAAAACCTCTGGGCTCGGTCAGCTTTGATTAATCAGGTGGAAACACGACAGAAGACGTATGCCAAGCCACAAGATATCCGCCTATCAAAACACCTCAGCCACTTTTCTCTGGTACTTACAAAAACACTGACCAAGCAGCTAGTTTGGGGGAGGAAAAGAGCAAATCAATATCTTTGAATCAATGACATCATGGGGGGGGTATCAGCTTTGACTTTTCCAGGCCCACCAGAGGATCTCAGAGAGCAGTCAGCGCCGCTGGTTTCGACCGATGATGAATGACTCACAATTTGTCTTTGTCTCTTATTCATAGCTGCTCCGCATCAACTGCATCAGGTTTACAGCACTTAAAAAAACCCACTCAGTCCCCGAGAGGGAGATTTTATCCCGGCTCCACTCAACTTGGCAGACTTTAAAACCTGGCAAGCTAGAAAATACTATCACAGAGAGAGAGAGAGAGAGAGAGAGAGAGAGAGAGAGAGAGAGAGAGAGAGAGAGAGAGAGAGAGAGAAAGAGAGAGAGATGTACCTACACATTAGAACAGGGGTTCCCAAATGTTTCTTCCATGCCAAGGCCCCCGAAATAGCATTAGCTTCTGGCCAGGGCCCTCACTTAGCAATATGTCTTTAAAAACCCATCGTCAATACTACAGCAAATGTAAAATAAATAACATATAAAAGTTATATATTATTAGAAATTATATTTTATAATAATTGGAAAATGAATGAATTTGATTTTATTTATTTATTTATTTATTAATTAGCATTTTCCCTCATCTTCCCTCCAATTTGCTGAGGCCCCCCTGGCACCCCCTGCGGCCTCCACTTTGAAGACCACTACCCTATAACACACACACGCATGCAGGGAGTGGAGGCTGAAGGAAAAGTCCTTCTGCACTTTCCCCATCCTGCTGTCCTTCCTGCAAGGGCAGCCAGGAGCACTGCGTAGCTCTCTCTCTCTTTCTCGTCGGGCGAGCGGGGTGACCATGCCCACACATTGCCGAGGAAAACAGTCTCTCCCCTTGTTACCGACCCCTCTGTTACCATGGCAACCTATTTAGGCCTTCCACAAGCCTAGATGGACACTATACGCTGCCCCCCCCCCCCATCGGCCCCGCTAATAGTTTACAGTAATTCGGCCAAGCTCTCACTGGCAGCTCTCTAATACCACAAGCAACCGGTGGTGAGAGCAAGGTGAGAGAGGTGTGAGGAAAAGGAGGGGAAAGCGCTCTTCTACAAGCAATGAATGGAGGAGACGATGGGCTCGTCGTTCTGTTTTCTTCCCTCTCTCCAGCAGCTGTGACTGAAACACATTTAAAATAGTTCAGTGATTAGAAAGGTGGGATACTTTAACAGAGTAAGGCCACATCCTGTGCACCCCATAATCTTAATACAGTGTTTACCCAGGCCCTATCGCAAGCAGGGGATTTCAACCCGGCACAAAAAAAAAAAGCTTTAGCGAAGCCGGCGCATGAGTCATCCATTTCATAGGCTGCTTTTCTACGGGGTTTTTTTTTTCCCAGAGTAAAAGGGTCCATAGAAACAGGAGAGTCAATAGAGCGGCACTTCTATTGATTTGTAGAGCAGTTGCGGAGGCAAAAGGCTGTGTCATCCTCTTTGGACTGGTGGGGGGGGGGGGGCTTCCAGTTCATTATGGCACAAGTTAAGGTTTTCCACGAGCTGTTGTCCTCCCTGAGAATAAATTAAAGTAATGTGTCTGGTGTGTGTGTGAGAGGGGAGAGAGAGAGAGGAGAGGGTGGTGTGTGTGTGTGTGTGTGTGTGTGTGTGTGTGTGTGTGTGTGTGTGTGTGTGTGTGCGTGTGTGTGTGTGTGTGAGCTGTTTACAATGAAACGAGTGGCTGTGTGTATTACAGCGCATGTGTGAATGTGGTAAAGTAAGACAGACAGACAGAGAGACAGACAGACACAAAGAGATGGACAGAGACAGACAGACAGACAGATCGACTGTGCTTGCCATGCGGCAGGATTAATGACATCAGTTGTTGGCCTCTAATGAGTTGGCAGTTCTCTCTCTCTCTCTCTCTCTCTCTCTCTCTCTCGCTCGCTCTGGTACAACTCAGCACTCCATTCGCCCACCGTCGCCCCAGCCGACTCCGTTACATCTGGGGGCGTCACCATAGCGACGCACCGGCGCAGGAGAGGAGACTTGAATCATCGCTCTTCCACAAGCCACTTGGGAATGTAGGAGAGGAGAAAGAGGAAAGGGGAGGAAAAGAAAGAGATAAGAAGAGGAGAGGAGGAGAGAACAGTAGGGGCAAGAAGGGAGAGGAGAAAAGGATGGGAGGGAAGAGAGAGGGCAAGTGTGAGAAAAAAGGTGGGCAGAGAGTGATGGGTTAGAAGGGATAGTAAGATGGAGGGAGAGAGGAATGAAAGAGAGATAAAAGAAATGAGCGAGAGAGAGAGAGAGAGAGAGAGAGAGAGAGAGAGAGAGAGAGAGAGAGAGAGAGAGAGAGAAAGGAGGTGGGTGGTGACAAGTGGCTTTGTTTATGGAGCAGTAGCATGTCTGTGTCTGGGCCATGGGAGACACACACACACACACACACACACACACACACACACACACACACACACACACACACACACACACACACACACAGGAAAAGAAGTCAGGCCTCCTTAGTCTTACTGAATGTGTGTGTGCGTGTTTTCATTTATCTGCACTCGTGAGGACCTAACGTCCCCATTAGAATAGTAAAAGTCAGGAAAGGGTTAATTTCAGGGTTTGGAGGTTAGGTTTAAGAACAGGGTTAGGGTTAGGTCTAGTATTAAAGTAATGCATTAGAATTAGGCTCAGGGTTAAGGTTAGGGATTAAGATTAGGTGAAAATCTGGGCGGTTTTTGGGTCATTTTAGGGTCAAGGTGAGGGTAATGGTTGGGGTTAGTGTTAGGGAAAGGGTTCATTTAGGGTTCAATTTAATGGTTCTGGGGTTAGGGAAACAGGATTTTGAAAATTCTCGTCTGCACAAGGAGATACACCAATCAGTCAAAAGATTAAAACCACCTGCCTAATATTGTGTAGGTCCCCCTCGTGCCGCCAAAACAGCTCTGACCCATCGAGGCATGGACTCCTCAAGACCTCTGAAGGTGTCCTCTGGTATCTGGCACCAAGACGTTAGCAGCAGATCCTTTAAATCCTGTAAATTGGGAAGTGAGGCCTCCATGGATCGGACTTGTTCTTCCAGCACATCCTACAGATGCTTGACCGGATTGAGATCTGGGGAATTTGGAGGCCAGGGCAAAAGCTTGAACTCTTTGTCATGTTCCTCAAACTATTCTGAACATTTTTTGCAGTGTGGCAGGGCGCATTATGCTGCTGAAAGAGGCCTCTGGCCTCTCTGCTATCAGGGAATCGTCATCACCACAGGTCACTCGAAGCAAGTATGACTATCCTCTCCTATGGAGGAAACCTGTGCGTGACTTTAATGTGGGGAGACTGGTGCAGACAGCAACCACACGGTCACTGACAGATCTGGGTCAGGATCCAGTGGCATGGAGTCCAAGACGACTTGGGGGCCCATTTCTGCTGCAGCCTTCATCCGCTCTCTGAGCCATTGTGGTGCTTCCCTAAAGTCAGCCATCATCCTCTGCCTCTTCTACAGTTGAGGCCTTGGTTGGATTGCTCTTTGTCAGGGACCTCCCCCTTGATCTTACCACATTGGGTGACCCTAACAGGGGCATAGCTGCAGATGGTATTGCTCTTGGGATCTCAGGACCGTGCAAGCTTCTCCACCATGACAAGGTGACAATCCATGGAGAAGCATCAGGGAATACCATTGCCTTGAAGACGTGTACCTGGTCTGCAACGTTTGGGTAGGTGGTACATCACAGTAACATCCACATGAATTCCAGGACCCAAGGTTTGCCGACAGAACATGGCTCAGAACATCACGCTGCCTCCGCTGGCTTTCCTTCTTCCCATAGTGCATCCTGCTGCCCTCTCTCCCCAGGTAAACAATGCATACACACCTGGTCATCGACATGATGTAAAAGTAAACGTGATTCATCAGACCAGACCACCTTCTTCTACTGCTCCATGGTCCAGTTCTGACGCTCACATGGGCATTGTGGGCACTTACGGCAGTGGACAGGCGTCATCATGGGCACTCTGACCAGTCTGTGGCTACGCAGCCCCATACACAGCAAGCTGTGATGCACTGTGTTGTGACACCTGTCTATCATAGCTAGAATGAACCTTTTCAGCAATTTGAGCTACAGTAGGTCTTCTGTGGGATCGAACCAGATGGGCTAGCCTTCGCTCCCCGCACACATCAGTGAGCCTTGGGCACCCATGACCCTGTCATTGATTCACCGGTTGTCCTTTCTTGGACCACTTTTGGTAGCCACCGATGACTGCATACTAGGAATACCCCACAAGACCTGCCGTTTTGGAGATGCTCTGACCCAGTCGTCTCGCCATCACAATCAGGCCCTCGTCAAAGTCACTCAGATCCTTATGTTTGCCCATTTTTCCTGCTTCCCACACATCAACTTCAAGAACTGACTGTTCACTTCCTGCCTAATATATCCCACCCCTTGACAGGTGCCATTGTAACGAGATAATCAATGTTATTGACTTACCTGTCAGTGGTTCGGTTGAGTCATCGTGTTGTATTCGGCACCGTACAGAAGAGCTGCTATTATGACGGTGCGGAGCAGTTGCATTTTTGACTTCATTTTTTACGTCTGACTTCATATTTGATTTCATTCCAAGGTTTTTATCTTTCCAGAAGCTCAACATGATCTGGAAAGATAAAAACCTTAGAATGAAGTCATAATAGCAACTCTTCTATACGCTGCAGAATCCTGGACCCTAACAAAAGCTATGGAGAAAAAAAAATACAAGCCTCTGAACTTAGAGCATAGAGAAGAATGCTGCAAATCCCATACACAGCGCAGGTCACCAACACTGAAGCGCTGAACAGAGTTAAGGAAGCTATTGGTCACCACGATAGTTTACTGACAGTGGTAAAAAAAAAGAAGAAAAGGAAATTAAACTGGTTTGGGCACATTAGCTGAACGGAAAGGACATCCTGCAAGGCCTGGTAGAAGGGACCAGGAAGAGAGGGAGACCGAGAAAAACCTGGGTAAACAACATCGGAGAATGGCTACAGAGGAGCGTAGTGGAGGAGGGGAGAGCTGCGATGGATAGGGAACGGTGGAGGAGACTGGTTGAGGCATCCTCTGTGCTCCTACGACCTCCATAGGTTACAGAACTGATGATGATGATGATGTCAGTGGTTCTAATGTTTTGGGTGATCGGTGTATAAACAATCCTGTGTGTGTGTGTGTGTGTGTGTGTGTGTGTGTGTGTGTGTGTGTGTGTGTGTGTGTGTGGTGCTTCACAACATTGTTTAAGTTCTTTAATTTCTTTAAACCATGGAGAAAGACAGACACGCAGAAACAGAAATACACACACAGACACCATCAACACAACACTGTCCAAATTTAACTTCAAGAGCTGAAGCCCAAAATAACTTTTAATAAGCCACACGGGTGCCGGTCTCTGGCAGCTTATCACCAAACCTCTGAGCCCAGCTCTGCACAGCAAGAAGATCTCTCTGGCTGATATTAAATAGTACATTAAATAATTACATAAATACAGAGCTAAAATGAACTACATAAGCATGTCTCCGCACATTAAATCAATATGTCCTACTTGATATCTGAAACCGGATGCTTGCTGTGGAGAATCAGAACAAACAGACTTGTTTGACAGCAAAATAGACACCATACAGCCATCCAACAGCACAAAGACATTCGGGACTTGTTTTACAATGTGTTTTAACCAGGGTCGGGGAGCAGTTTACAAATCACTCAATTCCAAATGGAAATAAAGCAACAGGTCATTTCAGCGTCACTATGGTAAAACCTGTGGTAGCTGAATTACAGTAGTTTAAAAAAAGATAACCTTTAAAGAAAACTTTTCCTGGCCATAATACCTAAAAGGCAATCTTTTCTATGATTGTGGGTGATCTGGCGTTGCTGTCGGTAAGAAAAACAATCATACAATCGTCACCAGTGGGGAAAAAAAAGTCTTTATGAATTGTTATAACAAAAATTATACTCACTGAAACCTCATAGAACATTCAAGTTTAATATTTTCGCTCAAAGTGGACAATTTTTTTGAAAGTACCACTTTCTGGGTTTGAAAGAAAATCCACTTCCTGAGCCGAATGAACTGGAAGTGAACTGATCCCCAGCTGGCTTTCACAATCACAAGTAGTACAGAAAACAAAAAAACAAAAAAAACCATTATCAAATCTTTCTGAATTTCGTTAATAATAAAGGAAAACATGTTTCACTTTCTGAGAAACGCTATTTTTCAGCCCAAAATCTATCATATGTGTATCCTACAACATAAATCACTGCATTAATGGAAACGGTATTTTGAATTAATTGCACATTAAAAGCACTTTTTTTCACTTTGGAATTGGCAGCAGACTATAGACACAAGAAGTTCGATGACTCAGCATCAACTGTGATAGCCCAAAATATGCATATATTCACGTCTCATCACATCTACACCAGCATCTATGGAGTGGTTTTTACTTTCAGACTTGATACAAATCAAGTTTACCACAGACTTCTTTACAATCAGGTCATTTCGGTTCAATAAGTCAAGTTAAGATAGTAATGGGATGTGTTCTACTCTGGTATATTCAAAGTAATAGTGTCCAACAATGTGCCTATGAAAATCCATTAGTATACAGGTTTTTACAGTAACCAAGTAATTGGTTACTGTAAAGTAATTGGAAGTAATGGTAATTTTGGCAACTGACTAGTTGTGAAGACTGTTTGATCAAGCTGGCTCAGGTCTTCGCCCCACTATATTTTCACAACAGTCACACTCAAACATGGAGACTTGATATTTTACAAAAAGATGGGTATTTCATGGTAAGGTGATTATCAAAGTTCAGTCCTGCAAATGTGTGTTGGTAGAAATCCACAACCAAAGCAGCACTGTACACACAGAGTGGTCTCTTTCCCACAATACTTTGCTGCACTGGGCTTTGCCGTTTGCGTGTCAACCCTAAGAAATATTGGACCAACATCTTGCACAAGAAGCCGTACACCCTTGTTTTATCTTGATAGCGCACAGATTTCTTCTAACAAAACTGCGAGGAAGCTTCCAGTTTTACTGCCAACCGACTGCTCGTACAAACTTATTCCACAAAGACAAACCAACATGTTCCCTGGCTGGAGCGTAGTGGAGGCTTTGCAGCTATAACCATGCATCCATTACTGTTATCTGAGTCATCTACACGTATGGTTAAAAATGAAGATACACTGTGTTGAAGCGTATTAACTGTGAAAAGATGGAGTTTGTAGATACAGGAACGTATCACTTACCAGCAAATGTGATCTGCTGCTACAGCTACCAGCACATGTGATCTGCTGATACACTTACCAGCACATGTGATCTGCTGCCACACCTACCAGCACATGTAATCTGCTGATACACCTTCCTACCAGAACATGTGATATGCTGCTACATCTACCAGCAACTGTGATCTGCTGCTACATCTACCAGCACCTGATCTGCTGCTACAGCTACCAGCACATGTGATCTGCCGCCACACCTACCAGCACGTGATCTGCTGCCACACCTACCAGCACATGTGATCTGCTGATACACCTTCCTACCAGAACATGTGATCTGCTGCTACATCTACCAGCACATGTGATATGCTGCTACATCTACCAGCACATGTGATCTGCTGATACACCTACCAGCACATGTGATCTGCTGATACATCTACCAACACATGATCTGCTGATACATCTACCAGCACGTGATCTGCTGCTACATCTACCAGCACATTTGATCTGCTGATACACCTACCAGCACATGTGATCTGCTGATACACCTACCAGCACATGTGATCTGCTTCTACACCTACTCATGCTATCTGGCTAAGTAGCTTTGCAGCGTGAAAACAATCTTAAACTAGAAATATCTTCGAGTAGAAGTATCTGACTCTAGAATAGCTGTCTTGATCCATCTACTATCAAACTAGCAGGAAAATTGAGGAGAATATTTGCATTCCATCAATCCTCAGTCTTGAGACGCAGCTTTTAAGTTAAAATATAAAAAATAAATGTTTAATGTTTCGTGATGTCTTTGTATTGAGGTAATCACATCTGGTAAAAAAATACATTTTTAGTATCATTCTTCATTTTCTTGGATGTATGCTTTTGAAATGAAAGCCTTTATTTATACAGCACAAGTTCTTTTGGAATATAGATACAGGGTAAGGGTTGGCGGTACAATGGTTTAAGCATAACGGCTCGTAAAAATAATGATGACCGTAATCTAATCCAGTTACTGTAAAAAACAGTAATCAGATTACATATACGTCAGAGAGAAATAAAGATTACTTTCTCAAAAACTGGCCCGCAGGAAAAACCTGCTTAAACGGAGTTTAGATTGTAGACTTTTACAACTCTTGACATAACATCTGGTTTGCTTATTGAAAACAGCACTTGATTCCTAGCGGGTACTGTGGAATAAACAGTTTAACGCCGAAGTCAACGCGGTAAATTTCCAGGACTTTGCGGTCAATGTGACCCAAAAGTGTCAAAGAATAATCCGATTATTTTTCTGAGTTTCAGCATTCCACTAAATTACTCAACGTAAACTGTCATCTTTGGTAAATTACAGTATAATATCAAAGTAAAACCCACAATCCAGCACAAACACTGTTTATACTTAATAAGACAATTTCAAGGATTTTTTTCCCAATGCAACCATTCTGAGAAGTCGATTACCTCTCTTCACTTTTTCGAGTGGCTCAAGTCACTGAATAGACCCTGGGATGCATATTTTATGCATGCAAAGCCCAGCACTGCAAATTATGGAAACTTTGACCAATCTCTATCATCTTATCTCAAGGAAGTGAAAACAGTGCTCATCAGCTAAAATGATTCCTCGAGTTCTCGTGTGGACCTTCAGGCTGAGTCAATTCTATAAAACAGGCCTGCGCTCGAACAGCAAAAACGATCTAACAACAGAGTTTAGCAGAGAGACAGAGACAGACCCATCTCACGGGTGTGGACAGACATGTGGAGGAATGAATGGATGGGCAGATGGATGAACAAAGGTCCCTGGGGTCTCCTGGTACAGATTCTATCCTTGGCCTCACCGCTGGAGTCAGATGTTGCGGGGAGACAGAAGGTCTACTCACTGAAGCTGAAGTGGAGGGCGGCGCTTTCTGCCAGTGGGGAGGAGGGGCCTGCACTGGACACAGTGCTGGAGGGGACGCTGCTGTCTGTCTCAAACACACACACACACACACACACACACACACACACACACACACACGTAGAAGAGAGACAAACACGCACAGAGGTATACACATATGCATAAAGAAAGGCAGATACACACACAAGCACACAAATAAACACACTTGTGCAGACGTATACAAAGATACTTAGTTTTACATCCTTAGAAACTAAAGCTGCACTCCATTCAAATTCTGAGGTCAGAATTTCCTTGTTGGAATTTCCAATTTCCGACCTCCAAGCCTTCCAGGTACACGATGCCAAACGTAATCAAAGAACATGGCTGACCGTGATAAACTTGTGTTTTTATTGGCAAGTGTGTAAACAATTGAATTGTCAGCAGTGTAGCCTCCTTGCATATATAAACTTTCATTTATATATGCAAGGAGGAACATATATATGCAGAGGAATAACTTTTGTGCAGAGATACTGTGCAGTGATTGTTTACCATAACCAGCTACTTAATACCATTGTCAACATATTGTGACACAAGTTTTACCGGGGCATCTGGGTAGCGTAACAGTCTATTCCATTGCCTACCAACACGGGGCTCACCGGTTCGAATCCCCGTGTTACCTCCAGCTTGGTCGGGCGTCCCTACAGACACAATTGGTCGTGTCTGCGGGTGGGAAGCCCGATGTGAGTATGTGACCTGGTCGCTGCACTAGCACCTCCTCTGGTCAGTCAGGGCGTCTGTTCAGGGGGTAGGGGGAACTGGGGGGGAATAGTGTGATCCTCCCATGTGCTATGTCCTCCTGGCGTAACTCCTCACTGTCAGGTGAAAAGAAGCGGCTGGTGACTCCATATTTATCGGAGGAAGCATTGTGGTAGTCTGCAGCCCTCCCCGGATCAATGGAGGGGGTGGAGCAGACTGGGAGGGCTCAGAAAAATAGGGTAATTGGCCAAGTACAATTGGGAGAAAATGAGAGGAAAGCCCCCCCCCCCCCAAAAAAAGAACAGGTTTTAATATATGATAGTATGTATTATTGTAATTAAATACAGGCAAATATACTTTACGTTGCCTTAGTTGATGGTTTACCATTAACACTGTGTGCCTCGACAGGTGCTGCCATTGTTGTGTGACGTCAGACAACTACTTCTCCATGAAGTTGGAGTAGGTGGATTTGCCCCGAGTTTACAAGTAGGAACTCCGACTTTGAGTGGTGTTCCATTGTACTTTTTCTAGCAGGAGGTCAGAAAATCTCGACTTCCAAGTTGTCTGGAACGCAGCATAAAAGATCACCCACAGTGCCCCTGCACATCGACTAAATCAATGCACCCAAACCTCTTGAGTTTGACCCTATGCCCATTCCTGACCTCAACTTTTACAGCTGACCAGAACATAAGGCTGGAGAACAAGGCTTTCAGAAGTGCAGATTTTAAAGTTTTAGTATTTTATAAAGAATTTTAAAATCAAATCTTGAAGTTCTGCCTTCCTCCCCCCACAGACTAAAAGGGCAAATGAACAACTTGCAGCTCATTTTAATTGCACAGCTTTGTTTTTTCTTGTTAAGTTGGGACCTTTGCGCTGAATTCAGCTGGAGCCTATAGGGGAAGGGACAGACCACCAGCAGAACAAGTATCCTATTCATCTGGCTTTAACCTCCAACGCTGGCAGATAAACAGGCTAAATGGGTAAATGGCTAAATGGGTCCTGAGGAGACAGATAAGGCAGTGGCTACAACAACCGAGAGTGACAGAGAGAAATGGTGTCAGTGGAAAAAAGACAGAGGGGAAAAAAAGTGCAACTGAGAAATGAAGAGAGCGAGACAGCGAGTGAGAGAGCGAGAACGAGAGAGAGCTAAAAGGGAGGGGAAGATTTGGAGAGGAGGGGGTGGGCCTTAAGGGGAATGGTTTGTTCCACTTTACCAAGTCTAAAATAATATTGGCACCACAGGGTGCCTCGCCACATATAAACATCCTCTTATTGAGCCCATCTGACAGTTTGGGAGCTTGAAAAAGGTGGATTGTTTTTTTTTAGACCACTGTTTAGCAACACGTTGAAAATGCAGGCTGAAACTTCCCTTGAAAGACCTTTTCAGCATGGATGAGACTAATTTAAAGCACCTCAAGAGTTATTCTCGAGGATGCCCTGATAGGGCATGCTAGGATTGGACTTGTGACCTTTTGATCTCTGACTACCAGGTCAGCCCTAGATAAATGAATACCTTTTGAATCAAGCTCAAGGTCATGCTTAAACTGGGTGGTAGTGATAAGGTTCTTTTTCTTTTTAACCCTTACTTTGGGGAAGGTTCTGATGAGCATGCATCAGCTTTTTCAGAAGCAGCCTTCCTCTGCGAGCTACCTAGTCAATCCACAGTCTTCTACTGTTGGGATTTAAAAGTTCGACTCCTCTGATTACAAGAAGCCCATCCTTCTACTGCTGATGTTTACAGTAATGTAATGGATGTTGGTAGCTAACAGTATTAGTGTTAATGTTATCAGTAGCATGCAGACTTCAACATTCAAGCATAGTTTAGGCTGCAGCTATCTACCAAACAACCAATTAGATCAAATCATATTTGTATTACAAATGAAAAAAGTAGAGCCCAACTGATATAGGATTTTTAAGACCGATACCGATTCGAATATTTGAAGATTTAAAAATACAATAACGATACATCAAGCAATATTCATTTTTTTCAGAAAGGCATCATAGGGTGTCCGGGTGGCATGGCGGTCTATTTCATTGCCTACCAACATAGGGATCGCCAGTTCGGATCCCCGTGTTACCTCCGGCTTGGTCAGGCATCCCTACAGACACAAATGGCCGTGTCTGCAGGTGGGAAGCCAGATGTGGGTATGTGTCCTGGTCGGTGCACCAGCGCCTCCTCTGGTCGGTCGGGGTGCCTGTTCGGGAGGGAGGGGGAACTTGGGGGAATAGCATGATCCTCCCACGTTCTACGTCTCCCTGGCGAAACTCTTCACTGTCAGGTGAAAAGAAGCGGCTGGCGACTCCACATGTATCGGAGGAGACATGTGGTAGTCTGCAGCCCTCCCCAGATCGGCAAAGGGGGTGAAGCAGAGATCAGAATGGCTCGGAAGAGTGGGGTAATTGGCCAGATACAATTGGGGAGAAAAGGGGCGGGGGGGAAGCATTATAAACAAAGATTTTCCCTAACATTTGTAACAATTTATAATTTCATTTAGCAGACGCTTTTACCCAAAACAAGTTACATCTGATGGCTGATAGAACACAAGTGAGGATCTAGGCAGGAGAAAACAACACGAGTAAGTGCGATAAAGCGAAGTTTGACTGCGATAGGACGCAGGTGCAAAGAGGCAGTGCACAGAGGCAATGCATAGAGTGCATAGAAGCAGTTTTTTTTTTCAGTCCATCAAGAGCAGAGGTGTTCACGAAAGAGCTGGGTCTTCAGTCTTTTCTTAAAGATGGAGAGGGACTCTGCCGATCGAACAGAGTTTGGTAACTCGTTCCACCACCACGGGAACTACATTAGAGAAGAGTCTAGCTAGCGACTTAGGGCCCGGTTGCGGTGGTAGTACCAGCCAGTTTTCATTGGCAAAGCGTAGTAAGTGGGAGGGAGTGTAGACCGGAATGAGAGAGTTCAGCAAGGCGGAAGCTGTTTTAGGTGTCGTTTTGTAAGCGAGTGTCAGGGTTATGAATTTCATGCAGGCAGCAATTGGGAGCCAGTCTAGGTATATGAACAGCGGGGTGACATGTGCTCTTTTGGGCTGGTTGGAGACCAGACGTGTTGCTGCGTTATGGATCATCTGTAGAGGTTTGAACGCACATGCAAGGAGGCCTGCCAGTCAGGAGTTGTAGTATTCAATGCATGATATTATGAGAGCCTTTACCAGGAGTTGTGCTGCATGCTCAGACAGGTACAGTCTGATATTCCTAATGTTGTATTGGGAAAATCGACACAACCAAGCAATTGAAGCCATATGAACTTTAAAGGTTAGTTGGTCATCAATCACGACAGCGAAGTTTTGGTCAGATTTTGCGAGCATGAGTTGGGTTGATTCGAGCTGGATACTGATCTCTTGTTTTAAAGAGGTTGTCGCTGGGATGACAAGGAGCTCAGGCTTAGAGAGGTAAAGTTGAAGTGGCATTCTTTCATCCATGCAAGGCATGATGAGATCCGAGCTGAGACTGTGTGGTCTTCTGGCAGGAATGACAGGAAGAGCTGGGTATTGTCAGCATAGCAATGGTATGAGAAACCATGGGAGCAGATGATTGCATCAAGTGAGGTGGTGTATATTGAGAAGAGAGGGGAACCAAGCACTGACCCTTGAGGAACTCCTGTGGATAAGCCGTCCTGTTTGGACCCTTCTTCCCTCCAAGATACTCTAAAATATCTCCCTGAGAGGTAGGAAATTAACCAACGGAGGGCAGTTCCTGAGATACCAGGCTCAGTGAGTGTGGAGAGGAGGATTCGGTGCTTATAATATCTGCACGCCGATTTATTGGTCAGGCTCTAAAAAAAAAGTCAACTGGGCAACAGTTGCTCAGGAGGTACAGCAGGTCATCCAATAACTGATGGGTTGCTGGTTTGCTTCTCGGCTCCCCCTGGCAAAAATGTCGAGGTGTCCCTGAGCAAGACACCCAACCCCTAACTGTTCCCGATGAGCTGGTTGTTACCTTTCACAAGTGTCAAACATGGAGTGTGAGTGCATGGGTAAATGTGAGGTATTAATTATGAAGCACTTTGATCAGCCATTGCAAATGTAGAAGCGCTATATAAATGCACTCCATTTGGCATAATTGTGCCATCCCATGTTCATACCAGCCAAATCATCACCTGGTGCTATTTGTATCTCCTCTGACAGTAAAAAACACATATGAGCAAAAGGTAATGTAACAGAAACCTGTGAAATGATTTGTGAATCTATGAAGAGCACTGTATGAAAGTAAATCAATTTTAATAAATGTATGACAGTGAGAGGATTAGTATACTCACGCCATAGAGGGCGGCCGGGTGGTCGGAGAGATGTCTCTGAGCCTGAGGAGGAGAGGGGTTGCTGCGAGTTGTAAATTGATGACTGGCTCTGGGAGTCAAATAGTGCAGATAAGGCTGGAGGAATAACCACAGATACACATTACTCGCTACACAACCCATGAACCTTAGCTAACAAGCTGTTACTAAAGACCCATTTCCTACACCAGGAAATGGTTGATCAAATTAGATTAGAATTTTTTTCCGTCTTTTAAGCTCAGAAAAACAGATTGGGTAAAATAACTTGGAAAAAAACTGAGCAGAATACAGCAGTCAGAATACGTATAGTGCAGGCCTCACATGCTTATTCATGGAGTCGTGTGCTCCAACCTAGACCTACCCTTCATGGTCTTAGCATGTGCCTCACTCCTGCTCTCACACACTGTGTTGAGGAACTCATCCACCTGCTTTAGAGAGAGCGAATTGTGCAGTGTCTCGAGTGGGTAGATGGAGGGCACCATGGAGCAGCCTTCGAAGCCTGCAGCGGGAAACAGGAGAGACAAACACAACCAGTTGCAACACCCCTCCATCAGAGCTGGAAGGTCTGTTTCCTTTTAATACCTTTTAGCATCTTTTATTTCTGAAAAGGAAATTGACTTTTTTTCCCTCCACCAGCCATGGTTCCAAGTATTTGACAAAATCTCACTAGCCACTAACACTATTTTACCAACCAAACTTTTTTTTTCTGATTGCATAAGATCTCCAAATGACAGCTGGTAACCTGACAAAGCATTTAATGGAGGTGATAAACTTTACAACCAAAGTCTAGACATATCCACAACAAGCTGGCAGCTGGGGTTTATGTTCTACCACAGTTAGTAGACCAAAATGATACCAATTTGGTGTTATTTGTTGATTACAATGTTGACAAAATAGAAAAATGTCACATAATGGCTTGGATCACGTTACAGTATTCAAATTTTTAATGAAGCTAGGTAATGTCTTCCTCGGGAAACAATACTTTCTTATACTATTGGAAACTTTTCACAATGCAATATTTTCCTTTTTCAAATTTTGAAAAAAAAAAATCAACTCCAAAATTGAGTGAAAGGAAAGTGAATTGACCTCCTGCCCCAATGGGTATACAGTAATAATGCAGGAATCCCACAGGGTGCTAAAGTGGGACCCTATTTAATTCATTCTTTACTATAAGCAAATAGGTTTTTGTCAGTGCATGTAAGTATTCATAACATCTATGTTACATTTGGAATTCAATGTATTTCTTTCACTTAATATTGAAGAATGAAATTCAAGTCAAATTCTTTGAATGTATAAACTTACTGGGGCAAAACAAATTGAGCTTCTGAAAGTTATGGGCTTTCACTTTTAAAGACCCCATGAAATGGCTAGCAGAGTGCTATTTGATCCTGCATATTTACATGTTTCCTGTAAAAACAGGAAGCTAGGGAGGGACTTGTCACAGATGTTGATTGGCATTTAGAATAGTTAATAGCGCTGATGGAAGGGGGCCCCACGAGATGGTGTCTGACACCACACTGGAAGGTTTGGAGGCGGAGAGGACTGGGTACAACAGTGTGTGGCGGCAACGACACTGGATGCGCGCTGGGCCCTTCTCATGTATTTCCCCGGCCGAGGTGACCCACTGGGGTTGTGAGAGTTGGCACAACCAAAAAACACAGCTACGACCCATAACTGCTAGCTGGCTTGTAGGTCCTGTTCACTGGTCAGTAACTGGCAGAGAATTTATAATCATGAAGGAGGGACATAAAAACTCGAGAAAGCATTTCATTTGACGCAAAATTAGTACACGTTCCCAAGTGCAGGATGAGTCACTAATGTTTTATTATAATTTTCCAGGAAATGACAGACTCTAAAATACCATTAAGAAACAACCTTTTTGCCCTTGCTGGGCCAGATACTGCCATATAGGTGATGATAAGTGCAAGACGTATGTGATAAAAAAAACTTAAATATCTATTTCGATTTCATGGGGACTTAAAATATGCGCATTCAACTTGAACTTATTCAAGCACTTTCAAAGAACACCAAGCAATGGTAATAAAAAAAACAGAGCTTACATTTTCAAATAAACTGTCACAGCACGATTGACTCACACAAACCTAATGCAAATCCACTCCACTCTGGTGACACTCAGTGGAGCCCATCAAAGCAAAACACTATGATAAACTAATAAATGATGGAAATTACGTGTCATTGCAGACCCATTCATCTTGCCATTCAGATCATTCCAGCCAGCCCTGCATTCAGCACCGGTCATAATGACAAGGCAATTGACCAAAGCTGCTACTTATGACACCTGTGTTTAATGGAAAGGACTCATTCACAGCCTTAGAGAAAAGATTTCTCTTTGGTTTTGTTTTGATTTTTTGTTGTTGTTGTTTTTACTTTTAACAATTTTTAAACTTCTAAACTATGTTATTAGTGGGTTTCCTCTTGTACTCGTCCATGTAGTGTGTTGACACGAAATATGGTAATACCCATTACTGATGATAAGCTGTAAATGCAACGTGTACAATATGCTAACACTGACTGTGAGTTGTTCAAGGCTGTTCTATTTATTAAGGCTAAGCAGAGATTCATGTTTAATGAGAGGTTGATCTTCCCTAAGGCCTCTGTTGACAGAATGAAAAGAATATCTGCGTATCAGTCAGCTGATATCAAAATCTATTTTTGGGTGCTCAACACGCTAAGCTCCATACCACTGTATGTATATAGGCCTCCAGAGGGACCTGACGTTGACTGTCTGCACATGATCAACTTTCCTGTCCGTCTTGGCTTTACGGTTTGTGTGTGACTCATCTCTCAATTAATTTTCATAAACACTGTTCAAAGTCAGGATAGCAATTGCAACAGAGCTAGCAGATAAGTACAGTATGTATACTTTTAAATGAAACAGCTCTACAGAAAAAAAAAAGCCTTGGAAAAAGAAGGCGCAGCCGTCATCTTTCCCTCCTCCCTCTCCATAAGGATATCAAATTCAGCTCACACACCAGCTGCAGTGGGAGCGGAAAACACCGAGATGCTACACTGCACCACTCACTCAACCGTTTACCTGACGCACATGGAGAATGGAGGACTGCCAGGAGAAAGGAGATATGGAGGATTGAAGGAATAAAATGATTAAGTACAAACACATATTAGGATCTTGCACAACTTCAAATAACATGTCAAAGTGACTATTAGTGGTCTGGGTGAATCGCCTCTTAATTTGCCACATTCCTAGGCTATGTCTTCTTCTTTTGGCTTATTCCCTGTTTCTCAGGGGTCACCACATCGGATTTTATAGTTTCCATCAGTACCCTGTGAGGGCACAGCACCAATGGCAGCCATTGTTAACCTGGGCCTGGAGAAATCTGGAATGGAGCCATGACCGATCCGGTATGGTTTTGTCTATCCGCATACACTGGCAAAATTCTACGTCGGATGCCATTCCTGACACAACCACTAACCCTATGGACGGTTTTCCTAGGCTATATACACAGTCTAAATTAAGATGACACGAAGTGTATCGAAACCTTTCACAGAAACCTTCCACAAATTCAGCAGTTTATGAAACAGGCTCCAGCTAAATTAGCCAATTAGCATGAGGGATGAGATGATGACCCGGTTATTTTCTCCATCTCAGACTCAAACATCCACAATCTGGCCAGGATGGGTGCTAAGGATGGCGGTACTGCATGTGGTCATGGCCTCCCACAGAGCAATCGCCAAATCAGTCCCACCAATGCTTCCAGTCTCACAAGAAATATTTCACAACAGCGAGAGCCAGACAAAATGTGTGCTCTAGAGCTCTGTAATCTGCTCAGGTTCACTGAGGAGTGATTTCTGTGCCGTAGCGAAGGAGCATGCACACGTTGTAGTCCACTCCTATTTGAAACTCCTCCATGGAAGAACTTGTTTCTGCGGGCACATTATTCATCAAGCATAAATGTTCAGCGAATAGTCTCCATTGGGCAGTTCCCAATGTAAAGGCTTCACAAAATACTATCACTATCATCACTACTCAAAAGGCGTAGCGGGTAGGGAAAAGAAAAGTTTGCCCCAACATCACCAACCCCCCTCCCCCCCAAAAAAAATAAAAATAAAAAGAAGCATGGGCTTAAGTTAGTGGCTGTTAAGTCCTTTTACATGGAAAGTCTGAATAAATGATAAATGAGCAAAGGTGGGATTATGGTGAGCAGAAGAAGAGGATTGACCATTCTTTAATACTAGCATCATATTGTCTAGAAGGCATGCAAAGAGACGGAGACAAAAAAATAGAGGGGAAACTATTGGAGGCGCATGCAAAAAGAGCAACGGGGAACACTCAAGCAGAGTGACAGACATGGAGATTGACAGAGAGAGAGAGAGAGAGAGAGAGAGAGAGAGAGAGAGAGAGAGAGAGAGAGAGACTCGACAGAGACTGTGACAGAGACAGAGACATAGGATGGTAAAAGATAGACAGAGGGAAGAGAAAGAAAGAAAAGAAAGAAAAAGAACATGCAAGAGACAAGCATTGAATGCTGTGCAAGGCTCAGACTCATCTGCCTTTCAATCCAGAGCCCCAATACTTCATGAATACAGATAAGAGAGACATGGAGAAGTGGGGGGGGGGACAATAGGGGGGGATTTGGGTTGAGCGGGGTTCTACTAGAGCTAACCGTAGAGGCACTCGGGGTCCTGGCCAGACACTTGCCAGTTCTTGAGGTGATGCAGGTGGTAGGGGCAGTGGTGCAGGTGGGCTGCCATGGCCCTGTCCACAGCCAGAGGGGGACTCCCCGAGAGGGTCAGCTGCCCGGGCAGCCACCCCAGCAGCTGGGCTACATGGTGCTCTTCAAGGGGCTCTGGGGAACGAGAGGCAGAGCGAGGGGAGAGGAAAAGAGACCACAGTGGAACAGCAGAACGACAGGAGGAGCCACAGAATGGACCTGTGCTTGAGACGTGCATGATGTTTGGCAGATTTTTTGTGAACATTTATGCGTTAAAGAGAATCTATCCCAAAAGAGTACTCAAGGAGTCGATTAATTGCGTGAAATTTGTTTCACCCAACAACAATGATCAATGCTCATCAAAAAGGTCTCAAATACAACCAGTAAAGGGTTAAATAATGTAGGCGGGACCAACCTGGGGGTAGATGAAATAGCCAAGTCCTCAGTTGGTTCCAAAAGGCTGTTTACAAATCAGCTGCAATCTGATTGGACTAAACCCCCAGCAAGGCTGTCTGAGTTGGAGATATTGTTTGACTGCAGTAATGCGACTGCTTTCTTGTAGGTGTTTCGGTCGAACTAGTAATCATGTTCTGTTGACTTTCAGCCAAGTGCATCCGTGGTTGTCATGGTGACGGCAGCTGTTGAAAAGCCTCAAAGCCTATATATTCATCTGGTCCTTTTCGTCCTCTACTACTACTTTCGGCTGCTCCCGTTAGGGGTCGCCACAGCGGATCATCCGTTTCCATTTCTTCCTGTCTTCTGCGTCTTCCTCTGTCACACCAGCCACCTGCATGTCTTCCCTCACCACATCCATAAACCTCCTCTTTGGCCTTCCTCTTCTCCTCTTCCCTGGCAGCTCCATATTCAGCATCCTTCTCCCAATATACTCAGCATCTCTCCTCCACACATGTCCAAGCCATCTCAATCTTGCCTCTCTTGCTTTGTCTCCAAACCGTCCAACCTGAGCGGTCCGTCTAATATAATCGTTCCTAATCCTGTCCTTCTTCGTTACTCCCAGTGAAAATCTTAGCATCTTCAACTCTGCCACCTCCAGCTCCGCCTCCTGTCTTTTCGTCAGTGCCACTGTCTCCAAACCATATAACATAGCTGGTCTCACAACCATCTTGTAAACTTTCCCTTTAACTCTTGCTGGTACCCTTCTGTCGCAAATCACTCCTGACACACTTCTCCACCCACTCCAACCTGCCTGCACTCTCTTTTTCACCTCTCTACTGCACTCCCCGTTACTTTGGACAGTTGACCCCAAGTATTTAAACTCAGATGTCTTTGTCACCTCCACTCCTTGAATCCTGACCATTCCACTGTCCTCTCTCTCATTCACGCATAGGTATTCCGTCTTGCTCCTACTGACTTTCATTCCTCTTCTCTCTAGTGCATACCTCCACCTCTCCAGGCTCTCCTCAACCTGCACCCTACTCTCACTACAGATCACAATGTCATCCGCGAACATCATCGTCCATGGAGACTCCTGCCTGATCTTGTCCGTCAACCTGTCCATCACCATTGCAAACAAGAAAGGGCTAAGAGCCGATCCTTGATGTAATCCCACCTCTACCTTGAACCCATCTGTCATTCCAACCGCACACCTCACCATTGTCACACTTCCCTCATACGTATCCTGCACCACTCCTACATACTTCTCTGCAACTCCTGACTTCCTCATACAATACCACACCTCCTCTCTCGGTACTCTGTCATAAGCTTTCTCTAAATCTACAAAGACACAATGCAACTCTTTCTGGCCTTCTCTATACTTCTCAATCAACATTCTCAAAGCAAACATCGCATCTGTGGTGCTCTTTCGTGGCATGAAACCATACTGCTGCTCGCTGATCGTCACCTCTCCTCTTAACCTAGCTTCTATTACTCTTTCCCAAATCTTCATGCTGTGGCTGATCAACTTTATACCTCTGTAGTTGTTACAGTTCTGCACATCGCCCTTGTTCTTGAAAATCGGTACCAGTATGCTTCTTCTCCACTCCTCAGGCATCCTCTCACTTTCCAGGATTGTGTTAAACAATCTAGTTAGAAACTCCACTGCCATCTCTCCTAAACATCTCCATGCCTCCACAGGTATGTCATCAGGACCAACTGCCTTTCCATTCTTCATCCTCTTCATAGCTGCCCTCACTTCCTCCTTGCTAATCCGCTGAACTTCCTGATTCACTATCCCTACATCATCCAACCTTCTCTCTCTCTCATTTTCTTCATTCATCAGCCCCTCAAAGTATTCCTTCCACCTTCTTAGCACACTCTCCTCGCTTGTCAGCACATTTCCATCTCTATCCTTGATCGCCCTAACTTGCTGCACATCCTTTGCAGCTTGGTCCCTCTGTCTAGCCAATCGGTACAAGTCCTTTTCTCCTTCCTTAGTGTCTAATCTGTCATACAACTCACCATACGCCTTTTCCTTTGCCTTTGCCACCTCTCTCTTTGCTTTACGCTGCATCTCCTTGTACGCCTGTCTACTTTCTTCATCTCTCTGACTATCCCACTTCTTCTTTGTCAACCTTTTCCTCTGTGTAATTTGCTGTACTTCCTCATTCCACCACCAAGTCTCCTTGTCTTCCTTCCTCTGTCCTGATGACACACCAAGTACCTTCCTAGCTGTCTCCCTCACTATTTCTGCAGTGGTTTTCCAGCCATCTGGCAACTCTTCACTACCACCCAGTGCCTGTCTTAACTCCTGCCTGAACTCCACACAACAGTCTTCCTTCTTCAACTTCCACCATTTGATCTTCGGCTGTGTCTTCACTCGCTTCCTCTTCTTGGTCTCCAAAGTCATCCTACAGACCACCATCCGATGCTGCCTGGCTACGCTCTCCCCTGTCACCACCTTGCAGTCTCCAATCCCTTTTAGATGGTGCCTTCTACATAAGATATAGTCCACCTGTGTGCACTTTCCTCCACTCTTGTACGTCACCCTGTGTTCCTCCCTCTTCTTGAAATATGTATTCACCACAGCCATTTCCATCCTTTTCGAAAAATCGACCACCATCTGTCCTTCCACATTTCTCTTCTTGACTCCATACTTTCCCATCACCTCCTCATCACCTCTGTTCCCTTCACCAACATGTCCATTGAAGTCCGCTCCAATCACCACTCTCTCCTCCTTGGGTACCCTCTCCACCATGTCGTCCAACTCATTCCAGAATTCTTCTTTTTCATCCATCTCACACCCAACTTGCGGGGCATATGCGCTGATAACATTCAGCAATAAACCTTCAATTTCCAGCTTCATACTCATCACTCTGTCTGACACTCTCTTCACCTCCAGCACGCTCTTGACATACTCTTCCTTCAGAATTACCCCTACCCCATTTCTCCTCCCATTCACACCATGGTAGAAGAGTTTGAACCCACCTCCGATACTCCTGGCCTTACTCCCCTTCCACCTGGTCTCTTGCACACACAGTATGCCTACCTTTCTTCTTTCCATCATGTCAGCCAGCTCTCTCCCTTTACCAGTCATAGTGCCAACATTCAAAGTTCCAACTCTCACCTCCACATGCCTACCCTTCCTCCTCTCTAGCTGCCTCTGGACATGCTTTCCTCCTCTCCTTCTCCTTCGCCCAACAGGTCCTTTTCGTCCTATATTATGTAAATTAAATGGTACCGCCAACAAGAAGCTTTCACATTTCTTGAAGTTACTTTTAATGTAGGGAAAGTGTAATGAGGAATTTGACATCATAACCTTACAGGTTAAATAATTGAATATGGGCCACTTTCCGATTGAGGCTAACGGTATAAAATACAACTGCCCAGCTAGCTGCAGTTGATGGCTAGCGTAGATATTAAACACAAACGATTGTGTATTTAAACTTGATTAAAGTAAAATCAAAGGCTTTTAGGAGGACAGTACCTGTTCTGTTCGTCAGCCATCAGACCTCTGGAGCTTGTTCAGAAAGCTGCAGCTCGTCTGGTGTTCAACCGCCCTAAGTTCTCCCACACAACTCCCCTTCTCATGTCCCTACACTGGCTCCCAGTAGCTGCTCGCATCCAGTTTAAGACTCTGGTGCTAGCCTACAGGGCAGTGAAAGGAACAGCTCCTTCCTATCTCCAGGCCATGGTCAAGCCCTACACCCCCGCCTGACCATTCGCTCTGCTGCCTCAGGACGCCTGGTTGCCCCGTCGCTCAGAGGTCCCTGCTGCCAATCTGTCCTGGCCCCACAGTGGTGGAATGAACTCCCCACTGATGTCAGGACAGCGGAGTCGCTGCCCATCTTTCAGCGCAGGTTGAAAACTCACCTCTTTAAGAACTACTACCCTGCTACTTGTTCTTAGCACCTATTTTATTCACTCATTTAAAAAAAAAATCTCTTTCTTGCGCTTTTACTTTAGCACTGGTTTTGCTCTTAGATGCTTGTTTAGATGCACTTATGACCTCTGATGACTAGTAGTTCTCCTGATTTCCTATGTTAAATGCACTTATTGTAAGTCACTTTGGATAAAAGCGTCGGCTAAATGACTGCAATGTAAAGTAATGTGTTTTCCACAGCTGCCGTCACTAAAGACACCGGTTAACATGGTCACACATTAAACTGAAACACAGCAAGAGACATAGCGGGAGTCTTTCCTTCTCTAAACACCTTAAGTTCTGTTTATTTAACATGGCGTAACATAGAAAATGATTGTTCAAACAAATCTATATTCAACAACAACCAAAGTTATGTCCACCCATCAACAGCGCCCCCAGCTGGATATCTGCTGTAGATGCACTGCCACTGCTTTATTACAGCACAGTGCGTAAACCACAGATGAACGATTAGTCTACAACTATGCAGTGTCGACAAGTGGTTTTGATAGTCCGACTATTCTGCGAAACCCATATTATATATGTTTTTGTAAACACCTGATTGAATGTATGTTTTTCAAAATCTTGAAGTCGTCTATTTCTGAATCTTTCCAAAACAATTTTAAACTTAAAAAATATATACATTTTGAAATGCCCCCTACCCAACAAGTTGTTTCATTTAGTACTTAAGTGAAATGTAATAAACATAAAGGAAAACTTTAATTATGGATAGGTGTGTCCAAACTTTTGACTGGTACTGTCTATATATAAACAACACACATTCTGCTTTTTTTGTTGTTGTGGATCTTTGTTTCTGTTCAGTGTTCAATTGGCTGTCTGGGCATCAATGTGGGTCTTCAAAAGTCTGCCTTGTTTGTGTGAGACTAACCCCCCAAGATGCGCCTCTGGAACATAGGAAACTGGGCTTTCTCATCAGCTTCGAGGTTCCTTCAGCTTTTATCAGCACCTGCTCTTTTAAGTCATATTTTAGTGTCTGTTTGTATTTTGTATTTTTTTTTGCTTTCTGTTGTCTCTAACTATCTTATGAAGCACACAGTGGTTTCCTGTTTATGAAAACTGTATTAGAGGTGACATATACAGTATTACTGTTGCTTCGACTTTTCAACTATTACTGCAAAAGAGGGATTTACTGGGTACAACACAACACCACAACCATACACACAACCAACACTGTATAAGCCCACCTTCCCCATTTCAAAGACAACACAGTTCAACCAAAGGCTAAAGTCAAGTCAAATAAACTGACTAATCCCTCATTAACACAGAAAGAGAGAAATCAATGACAGCACATCAGAAGAGTTGGTACTGCAGGAAAGCAGAGAAGCAGATTGAATTCAGATTACTTGGGAACCGATAGGACTTTAAAAGGAATTGATAACGCCGTTCCGGTTCAAACAATTTCACCTTCGGTCTACACCTTCAGGTCCAAGTGTCAAGAGAGGTCATTCAAGGACCCCACCATTGAGATGGGAAAGCATAATTTTCAGTGGGTAAAATGTTTGAGAGGCAGAAAAAAAAAAAAAAAAAAGAAACTAAATGCCATTTACTGATTTATTCCATATGTGAAAATGACATCCAGGTAGATCCTACAGATGTCTTGGGTCCATCAAATTCTGAGTAGAGTGAAACTGGTGCTTCAATAATAATAATAATAAAATCACTGGTCATTGACCATTCTTTATACGTATACGAATATTTCATTACAGAATAACAGGCTCATGTAAAACTGAATCTTAAACCAAAATAGATAGATAAATAGACAGACAGACAGACAGACAGACAGACAGACAGACAGACAGACAGACAGACAGACAGACAGACAGACAGACAGACAGATAGACAGATAGATAGATAGATAGATAAAGCTTTTGTTATACCGAGTTGAGGAGCAGACCCTCCCTCCTTTAAAAATGTTTTCTACTTTTGAGAAAACGCTTTGACCAGAGGGACCTTTATTGGTTACATCTACATTAGAATGTTTTTAATAGTTAGCATGTTCTGCCAATTCATTTCCATTAAATTCAAGTCCATTGAGGGCAGCGCCTTTATTCCCACTGTTTGCTTGACCGCAAGTCTTTTTATTTCAATTAAAGCTGGGGTAGGCAGTTTTTTGTTTTTTTGTTTTTGTTTTTTGAGTCATTGGGCAAAAATTCCATAATGACCTTTCAGCTTATTGTAATTCAAGTGGTCTGAGAGAAAACTAGACTTCTGCACCTCTTCTTGGCTCTGTATTCAGGCTTTAGAAAACCTAGCCCATGAGAGGAGACTTTAGCCAATCAGTCATTTCAAAGAGATTTGTATAGCACATTTCAGCATCAATGCAAGTCAAAGTGCCTTACATAAAATATAAAAGGCATTAAGAAAAGCAACATAAGGCAATAACAAGACATTTAAAAGCAAGTAAGAGTAAAAGTTACAGTGCAGTGTAAGATGATAATCAAAAGTTTATTTATTTAATCGTAGGCAGCGGCAAATAAGGTCTTCAGCCTTGATTTAAAAGAACAGAGTTACAAGAGACCTGCAGTTTTCTGGGAGTTTGTTCCAAATATGTGGTGCATAAAAACTGAAAGCTGCCTTTCCATGTTTAGTTTTGACTTTGGGGACAGAAAGCTGGCATGTCCAAAGTGATCTGAGAAGTCTGGATGGTTTATAGTGAAGCAGAAGATCAGAAATGTATTTTGGCCCTAATTCACTCAGTGCTTAATAAACCAAGAGCAGAGTTTTCAAATCAATTCTTTGACGGACAGGAAGCCAGGGTAATGACCTCAGAACTGGAGTGACGTGATCCACTTTTTTGGTCTTAGTAGGACCGAGCAGCAGCATTCTGAATCAGCTGCAGCTGTTTGATCGATTTTTTCTTTTTCTTTCTTTTTTTTTTTTAAGCGAGACCTGTAAAGACACCATTACAGTAGTCGAGTAGACTGCATGGACAAGTTTTTCCAAATCCCACTGAGACATAAATCCTTTAATTCTTGATATATTCTTTAGGTAATAGTAGGCTGACTTTGTAATTATTTTAATGTGGCTATATAAATTCAGGTCTGAGTCCATGAGGATTTCTGGCTTGGTTTGTGCTTTTAACATTACTGATTGTAGCTGAACGCTGATTTTTTATTGTTCTTCCTTGGCTCCAAAGACAATTACTTCAGTTTTATCTTTGTTAAATTGAAGAAAATTCTGAGACATACAATCACTGATTTGTTCAATGCACTTACTCAGTGCTTGTATTGGATAATAGTCCTTTGATGATATGGTTATGTAAATCTGTGTGTCGTCTGCATAATTAAGGCAGCATTTTGTTGTTTTCCATAATCTGGACTAGTGGGAGTATATCGATGTTAAACAAAAACTGCCCTAGAATAGAGACTTGGGGAACTCCACAGGTCATTTATGTATGCTCAGATTTGTAATTACCTATACACACAACGTAGTCCTTGTCCTTTAAGTAGGATTCAAACCAGTTTAGTGCTGTGCCAGAAAGTCCCACCCAGTTTTCCAATCAGTCTAGTAATATGTTGTAGTCAACTACTAGGACTGAGATTCTGCCACTGTCTGTGTTTAAGCAGATGCCATTAAAGACCTTAGCAAGAGCAGTCTCAGTGCTGTGGTGTGGTCGAAATCCTGACTGGAGGACATCAAAACTATTTAGTGCCAAAAAGTTGTTCAGCTGCTGGAAAACAGCTTTTGCAATTACTTTATTTGGGAACGTGATATGGGCCTATAATTAGGGCTGGGCGATATATCGAATATATTCGATGTATCGCGGCTTGTTCTCTGTGGGATGTAGAAAATGATTATATCGTGAATATTCGAGTATACGTTCAATTGTCACACAGTTGCTTTTAGCCGCGGGCATTGAACTACAGGTTTTTCTCACTCTTTCTCATCTCTCCGCACAGAGTTAAAACAAGCGCACCTAGTTACGTACGTCACATTCTGCCGTGCGTGCAACTTCATACGCCCGGCAGCATGTAGCGGCAGAGATCTCAGGTAGCGGCAGCAGCAGGTGCTATGACAAATGGAGGAGGGAGAATTAATTTCCAAGAAAAACAACGCAGGATCCATCGTCTGGCGGTGGTTTGGGTACAAGAGGGAGGACGTTGAACAAGTAAACGTAATATGTAAAGTATGCCGCAAAAGCGTCGCCACAAAAGGTGGTAGTACAACGAATTTATCTCACCATTTGAGAACCCACCCGCTAGAAAACCAAGAGTGCTTGAAACCCCGCACGAGCGCATCTCCGGCCGGTGCCATATCGAAGAAAGTGCCGAAGCAACCAGCACTGACGCAATTGAGTCTGGCGTCTTCTTTTTCCAGAACAACACCATACGACAAAAATAGTCAAAAACAGAAGGAGATAACGTCCGCAATAACGTTGTAAGTAATGAATGTTTAAAATCAGCATATATTAATGCAGTATGAACAAGAATGTTTTAATGTAGACACGTAGAATCATCATACTGGCATGATTGTGTGCATCAAAGTTAATTCAAGGCTAAGGCAAAATATCGAGATATATATCGTGTATCATGACATGGCCTAAAAATATCGGGATATTAGTAAAAGGCCATATCGCCCAGCCCTACCTATAATTATTCATTAGTGAAGTGTCTAGATTATTCTTTTTTACAAATGGCTTGATGACTGCAGTTTTCAGGGCCTGTGACAAGAGACCTAAGAAAAGAGATGTGTTGACAATTTGTAGAAGATCTGAGGTTATGCAATTAGAAAAGCCTGTTGACAGAATATCAAGTAAGAAGGAGGAGGATTTCAGATGTTGTATAATGTCCTCCAAGTGTTCATGGTTAATGGGATCAAATTGTGTCATGCTATTTGAATTGATTTTAGCTGGACACAGGGACAGCACATACCCTGTACCTAGTTATGGAGGCACTGACTGCCTGTCTAATTTTCTGAATTTTGCCACTGAAGAGGGGGGCAAATTCACTGCAGACCCTGGTAGATAGAAATTCAGAGGGTCCTAAAACAGGAGGGTTTGTAAGCTTGTCAACAGTAGCAAACAACACAATACATTATTATTATTTTCGACAATGATGTCAGAGAAGTAGGACTGCCTTGCATTTCTCAATTCCAAATTATAAATGCGCAGTCTCTCTTTATAGATGTCACAATCAACAGTAAGATTTGCTTTTTGCCACCTGAGTTCATCTTAACAACACACTCTTTTTTTTCTGCTCTGACCAGCGTGGCACATCTCCATGGAGATCTTTTCTTGCCAGAGACCACCTTCACCTTAGTGGGTGCAATGGCATCAATAACATCTGTAATTTTAGAATTACAATTATCTACACGCTCACTGACCGAGACCCGAGAGACGGCAGGTGTGGAAGAGAAAGCCTGAATAAATATTTCACTGGTGCTTTTCAGTGATTGTGTGGCGGACACTAGGGGCTATGCCTCTCACCCAGCAGGACTGTGAGCTGGGGGCGTGGTTTACGTTCCCGGGCTCGCCGGTGCAGGGTTGTTCCTGCTGCAGTTGGTTTTTGGAGTTGAGGAATAAACATCAAACTCGACTTGGTCTCCTGTGTTTTTCCTCATTCCTGCCACATTGGTGACCCCGAATTGAACATGTTTGGAGCGGAAGAGGAGTGTGAATCCACTTCGGCCACGCCGCCCCAACTCTCACAGCCGGCCGTTCTCGCCGCGGCTGTGAAACTCCCAGAGTTCTGGCAGAGCGACCCGGCCTCGTGGTTCCAGCATGTCGAGGCGCTGTTCCACCTGCGTGGAATCTCCGCGGACGACTCCAGATACTATCTGGTCGTCGCTGCGCTGGACCAGCAGTCCACACGCCGGGCCATGCAGCTGTTGCGCGCCCCTCCGCAACACGGTAAATACGTCGCCCTCAAACATCTTCTGCTCTGGAGGTACAGCCTATCTGCCGCAGAGAGGGCAGATAGAATCCTTTCTCTTTCCCGACGGGACGGCTGTGGATCTCATGGACAATATGCTGTCGCTGCTTGGCTCAGACGAAGGTGGATTCCTTTTCCCGCACGTTTTCCTGCGCCAGCTCCCGTCTCCTGTGCGCGCGGCTTTGGCTAACTCCCCATGTCTGGCCGCTGGTGACGGTTTGGCTGAGGAGGCCGATCGGGTCCTGCTGGCTACCAGACGGTTCTCTGTGCAGAGTGTGGCATCGGAGCCTCTGCAGCTGACGTCGGAGGACGCGGACCCGGCCATGGTGGCTGAAGTGACTGCCCGGAGACGGCGCGGGAGAGGCCTCTGTTTCTTCCACCAGCGGTTCGGCGGCAAGGCGAGGCGCTGCGTCCCTCCGTGCACGTTTGAGACGGCGGGAAACTCCAGGGCAGCGCTCAGTAGCAGCTGTGGGCGCTGGTGGACGTAGTGAGCTGCTCTTCATTAAGGACACGATGTCAGGAAGACGGTTTCTGGTGGACTCAGGCTCGCAAAAGAGCCTACTCCCTCCTGCTAAGACAGACAGGTCGGCCGAAGGCGGCGGCCAACAGTATAGTGCAGCTAACGGTTCGTCCATTGCGACGTTTGGCACAAGGTTGGTGACTGTTTGCTTCCACGGGCGCCATTTTGAGTGGGACTTTGTAGTGGCCGCCATTACGGTTCCTATTATCGGCGCGGATTTTCTGTGTGCTAATGGTCTGCTGGTTGATGTTGCAAACCGCCGTTTAATTGATGCTGTGTCTTTCGCCACTGGCCTCCGCAAGGACGTCAAGGGGTGGGCAGCTGCATGTGTAGCGTGCCAGCGCGCTAAGGTCCACCAGCACACTAAATCGCCCCTCGAACCGTTTCCGATCCCGGCCAGACGTTTCGACCACGTGCATGTGGACCTGGTGGGCCCTCTACCTTCTTCACAGGGTTTTACGCACCTGCTCACAATGGTAGATCAGACCACCAGGTGGCCAGAGGCTGTCCCTCTATCCTCCACAACATCCTCGGATGTTGCACGCGCTTTTCTTTCCTCCTGGGTCGCCCGTTTCGGCGCTCCGTCAGATATCACCTCAGACAGGGGCCCCCAGTTCGTGTCAGAGCTCTGGTCGGCACTTGCGCGATCCTTGGGTGTGCAGGTACACCGCACTACCGCGTATCACCCTCAGGCTAACGGCTTGTGTGAACGTTTTCACCGGTCGCTCAAGGCAGCGCTGCGCGCTGCGCTCTCGGATGGTAACTGGGTGGATCGTTTACCTTGGGTTATGCTCGGGTTGCGTTCGGCTCCTAAGGAGGACCTCGACGCGTCACCCGCTGAGCTGGTGCTCGGTCAGCCGCTCCGCGTCCCTGGGGAATTTTTGCCTGGGAGTTCCGCTCCTCGACCCCGTCCGGCCGTTTATCCTTTTTTGTCCGACAGCACTCGGGTTCCAGGCCCCGTTCACCACTGTTTTCCGCGGTCGTTCGTGCCTGCGGAGCTCATGTCGGCTCGTTTTGTTTTTGTACGGCATGATGCTCGCCGCTCGCCCCTCCAACCCCCATACGATGGCCCATTTCGGGTTCTTGAGATGGGTCCTAAGGGTTTTGTGTTAGATATGGGTGGGCGTAGGGAGCGTGTCACGCTTGACAGGCTTAAACCGGCGCACAGGGTGGCAGGCGAAGTTGTGTTTCCGGCCCAGGTTCCCCGTCGGGGTCGTCCTCCTTCCAGGACCCCAGCAGTGTCTTCACGGGTTCAGCGTTGTGCTTCTCAGCCGGCATTGGACTGTGTTTCACCTACTGTTTCGGCTGAGGGACGGCACAGCCGTTATGGCAGGCTGCTTAAGCCTCCAGTGAGACACTAATTTTCTTTCCAGGAGTCCCTTCTGGGTGTGTAACAATAGGAACTATTGTTAGGAACCATTGTTTAGTTCCTTGTTTACACAGGGGTCGTTTATGTTGTTGCACCTGGAATAACGGACCGAGCATGAGGCACAACCTTACGTACCGAAGTTATTATTAAAGTTTATAGCCCAGTGGGGTTGAAACGAGTTGTAACGTCTCATTAGTAGAAGGAAACAACACACTTTAACAGGGTGTTCGGGGGGGGGGGGCTGTGTGGCGGACACTAGGGGCTATGCCTCTCACCCAGCAGGACTGTGAGCTGGGGGCGTGGTTTACGTTCCCGGGCTCGCCGGTGCAGGGTTGTTCCTGCTGCAGTTGGTTTTTGGAGTTGAGGAATAAACATCTAACTCGCCTTGGTCTCCTGTGTTTTTCCTCATTCCTGCCACAATATGCCATTTTGTGATTACCTCTGTTTGACCATTTGTGCACACGGTGTGCGGTGTAACAAAGAGATTTGCTGAATTAAATTTTTTCATCGATATATTATCAACTATGATACCACAAGTCTTGCTTCGGCACTTCCTGGTTGTACACATTTGAATTATATGCCCGTGCTCATCTATAGTGGGAGGGGCTTAGTGGAGTGACACGAGGCAACAGAGAGAGAGGCAGGTTTTTTATTGTAATGTTCATGTTGCACACTACAGCTTTAATCTGCAGCCAAACCAAAACATAATTAAAACTTGTGGTGCTCCTGCTGTAAGAGTTTACAAGTTTATAACTCTGAAATATCATTTAGTTCAACTTTTGATTTGTTGCACAATTGAATGATTGACTCAATGCCAACATCATAAACTAACAAAGCAGACCATTATGGTTGCTCTACGCCACCATTATTCATACTGTTGAATGATGGAGGGGGGAGAAATGAGCCTCTTAGCACTGACAAAGTACTAAACATTTTTTTTATTTATGAAAATTGGACTATTTTGTTCAACTGGCTTCAAAAATGGTATTTTCAGTTTTTATAAAAATATCACAATGAAAGCGTTCCCTCAAGAAATCTATCTTCACTGATTAACTACCAGATTGAACCACAAAATGTTGCATTTAAAAAAAAATTGATAACTTAAAATAATTTCTCACTTCAACAATAATCAGTAGAGAGTTTCACTTCATATACATACTGTATTTTCTGGACTATATAAATCGCTGTTTTTTTTTTGTCTGGCTGGTCCTGCGATTTATATTCCAATGCAATTTTGTCAAGACGAATACACCGCATTTCAACTAAGGCCACTAGATGGCGCTGTTCAATCTTGTGACTCGTTCACTCAAATATGGCCCACATTTGTGTGTGAAGAAAAACACCCCTGAGATTCCCAGCCCTTTATCTAAATCTTAGCCAAAACTATATGAGGTAGATCTGTAAATATCACTGCGAGTAACAGCTCCTGGTCAGATGATACTGGTACTTGGACTGCATGTTTTGCTGTTTCACTAAGTGAATTAATCTCAGGCTACCAACAGCTGGCCTAAGTGAGTGCCAACCCTCAGTAACGTAATAAACTGCTTCTTTGCATTTGGCCGTTTCAGAGCTGTTGACGTGAATTCTCATGAAGAAGGGCATAGGATTCCAGTCATATCCACGTTTCCTAGGGCTAAAAGGACGTGTCGTTGCTAATTGTGCTCTGCAATCGCATGCCTGCACCAATATAAAATTCTTACGTCTCAGCCTCTAAGAGCCAACGGGCCCCCGCCATCAGTGAGCTCGGCCATGCATCAGCGAGCTCATCCAAAACTGTGTGAAAGGCGTTTCAAACAGAAACCTTCACAGAGAACACAATGAGAAAGAGCTTCAGAAAACAGGAATTAAAGAGAGAATCTAATCTGCATCAAACCAGTCACACACACACACACACACACACTAGCAGCATGTTCAGCAGCATCACAGCCTGTACAAAAGCAGATGCTAAGACAGTACAATGGTGTTTTCACCTACACAACAGACGTGGTGCACATAAACACCTCACATCATCAAAGATAAACTCAGGATATGGATACTGACACCCACAATGACTTAACATGAAATCACAGGGTTTCACTGAAAATAAAAGAAAATTACTAAAATACAGTTGAGCGGCTTCTATTACGCAAACTATTTCTTGCTTTTCCAAGGCTAGTGACCATTGGCTGGGGTTACCGTTGACTTCCTACGAGTTACCCAACATTAACAGCCAACATTTCTAAACCAGAAAGATCTCAACAGGTGGAAAAATGAAAAAACAAGTCTCATCAATCACCTCAGATATGAGAAATACTTGACTGTGACTTTTCCTGGAATAAAGCAAATATACTTGCAATAGCCATCTAAATTTCTGCAGTCCACGTTAAGATGAATCTCTTCAGAGTGGACTGGACTGCCAAAAAGGGCGCATATGAGGAAATGTTATGATGAGTACACAGATGTTGAAGATGGAAACATATGGAGTGAGATATACTCCATCTTGTGGAGAAACGGCGGGTTAAGAGGGGTTCAGAGGTGCAAACAGTGCAGACGGTGTTAGAGGTGAGGATCAAAAAAAAAAAATCACACACAAAAAAATGTGTTGTGAAACAGACACTCTTGGAGATAAAAAATTAAACTGAAATATTTAGTGTAATCACTGTACACAGCCAAATACCCCCCCCCCAAAAAAGGATTTAAAAAAATACAGGAAGTGTTTTTTTCCAATCAAAAAAAAAGGTCATGCAAAGTGACAGGAAAACTGGAGGATTGTCGAGAGAGACTTGAATAAAAGCAGACATACCATTAGTCGGATGCCTGGCAAACGACACAGAAAATCTCTTTACTGCCGGCATAGAGAACAGCTCTGAGGAGATAAGAAAGGTTAACTGGTGTTATTGGGACTGAAGACTCTGTGTGTGTGTGTGTGTGTGTGTGTGTGTGTGTGTGTGTGTGTGTGTGTGTGTGTGTGTGTGTGTGTGTGTGTGTGTGTGTGTGTGTTGCCATTTTTGCAAATGAGAGCGAGTGAAATGGTGTGAGAGACATATACTGAGAAAGAGAGAAAGACAGAGAGACAGACTGACACAGAGAGATATCAGGGATAGACAGTGAGTTGGCATTACTGCTCTTTTATGTCGGTCAGTTTGTTTGCCTGCCAACCAAAACACATGAAAATGAGAGCTTCTGTGAATAAACAGAGGAGAGCCGCAAAATCAGAGTGTGAATGAGGAGGCTGTGAAGTGCAGTGTGGAGACCGAAGCTGTTTTTTTTTGGGGGGGGGTATGCAGACAGACGAATATTGGTGGTGGGGGTTCTAATCAAGTAGCCATTACAGGATGATAAGATACCATCTGTGAACCTGTCCCTCTCACGGAATAGAGATGCTACGATCTATATTCTGTGGTCTCTGTCTGTCTGTCTGTCTGTCTGTCTGTCTGTCTGTGTCTCTCTCTCTCTCTCTCTCTCTCTCTCTCTCTCTCTCTCTCTCTCTCTCTCTCTCTCTCTCTCTCTCTCTCTCTCTCTCTCTCTCTGGAGTTTCTATCAACTGTCTTTTCAGGCTTCATCATAACCTCTCTTTCCACTGAAGGGAGACTGGTGACCATTAATTGCGCTGAGGGGGTGGTGTCACATGGGGGAGCTGGGGGTACTGGTGTGTGTGTGTGTGTGTGCAGAGGAGGGGGGGTGTACAGAACTAATCGAGAAATGTGAATTAGGGCTGGGCGATATGGACAAAAATCAAATATCATGATATTTTGGACTGAAAGTCTCCATAGCGATACTTTGACGATACTGTAGAGATGACTATTGGTGCTCTCACAAAATATTTACACAATGACATTTTTGATAAACATTCATCATTATTGTGGATATGACGTCCAAACAAGCAGAGACAAATAATATAACAGCTAGAACAGTGTAGGAAGTTCAGAAAATTGCATCTCTTTATTGTAACGCAGCCTTTTAAACTAGGAAACACAATACTTATGTCATATCATGATGTTACCATATCCAACATCGCAGATGATATCTAGTCATATCACAATATCAATATACTGCCCAGCCCTAATGTGAACGTAACTGAAATGAAAAAGGAGAAAAAACAAAACAGTGACATCATAGTACCACAGATGTTGATCAGGGATGGGCAACATGATGCGGATAGGGCCGGTGTGGGTGCAGGTCTCTGTTCCAACCCAGCAGCGACACACCTGATCATACACATCAAGGTGCTTAGCAGAGACTATTGGTTGACTAATAGACTCAGGTGTGTCACTGCTTGGTTGGGACAAAGACCTGTACCCACACCGACCCTTTCCGCATCATGTTGCCCCCCATCCCTGCGTAGAATACTATATATCAAGATCATTTGCCCTTTACTACTGTGCTGCTGAGTCGAAAGGTTTTCTGGTTTAACTACCCACTTGTTAAAAAAGAACAGGACACTGCCTGGCAGAACACTAACAGGGACGTGAAGTGCACCAACCTCCCCCCCCCCACACACACACACACACACACACACTTCCAGTGCACAGCCTTGACATCAGTCTCAGCCCACACCTGTCTCCCAGAGAGCAGGGGGGACATATGAAATGATGTACAAGCTTTGTGGAGGGTCAAAACAAAGCATGAGCTTCAGCCCTCTACCCACAGCGACACCCAGTGACAAAACACAGGAAACTCAGTTAATTTCAAACCCGCAGTGGAAATAAATAAATAACTAAAATCTCTGCTGTTTCGTCAGTGGCAGTCATTATGTCCCCCAAGATAATTTACTGTTCTAGGGCTGCAAATGTGACCTAATCTAATCTGGATTAGCATTTCATAAAGCATCCTTGTGTGATGTAAATTGTCATGACCTCATCAGTTCAGCCACAACTGCGTACTTGAGATGATTCAACTTCCTATAGGGCCCCCTAGTGGTTGTGGAGACAGCCTACTTAGTTGCACTCATTGTCAAACCAGAATCTGGGAAACACGGGGCTGAAATAGGAGACTAGGGATTATTCAAAACGGGATTACCGCTTCTCGAAAACCTTACTTGTTCCAAATAACAGGCTGGGTTTCTTAATCTAAGGATTAATTTGTTATTAATTAGGGAAGAAACAGACCTGTGGCTTCCGCACACATGCAGACTCTTTTGCTATGGATTATGAAATTTAGCTCCTTAATACATGACATAAACTCTACAAAATAACATGCAAAAAAGACCCCACTCCAAAAAACAAAAAAACAACCACCACCCATTGAGAGCCTCACCAAGCAATGATCAGACCAAGGGAGCGTCATCCTGGTCAGGAGGACAGGATAGATTATTGAACTGGGATGCCTGAGCATTGATCACACAGTACAAGAGAAGCATGCATACTCAGCGAATATCAAACAGGCCCATCATTCAGTCGTTCAAATTTATGCAAATTCTGTCAACACCGCCCTGTGTGAATCACTTATCATATGCAAAGGTTTCAAACAGCTGGATTTGTGCCTGTGCTTTTTGAGGCAGCGGGCTGGAGAACAGCTCGTGTGGTCGCCCAAATACAGCAACAGTGATATGGCAACTCATTCACCGCCATTTGACTAGCAGACAGTCAGCCGAGAGCTGAGAGAGAAAGAAGGGTGAAATGAAATCCGTTTTGAACCCCAAGTCAGAGCTGACTTTTCAGCGTCTGGTTGAAAGAAGAAGAAAAAAAAAGGAGGAAAATAAAAAAGAAAGAAAGGGAAAAGGGCGGAAATTGAAATAGCCATCCTTAAGAGGGAGTGGAGAGAGAACGAGACAGAGACGGCCTTGAGGAGCGGAAGGAGGAACATACCGAAGACACCAACGTGGCACGGCAGGCTGCCGGGGGACAGGGGCGGATGGCGGTGGTGGTGGTGTGTGCGGATGTAATCCCGCAGGTTGGGGGCACTAGAGGACACCCCGAAGACGGATGCGCTGAAGAGGCCCGAGCTGAGGGACCCTGTGTGGGGAAGAGCCGCGGGGGTAGTTTTGGTGGTGGTGGTGGTGGTAGAGTGGTGCAGGGAGGGGCGGGGACAAAGGGATGGATGGAGTGGAGGGGGGTGGGGTGGGGGTGGAGGTGTGAAGGGCGGATATTAGCAGTTAGTACACACCAGGCAGTTATTTATGACAAACTTTCTATGGGGACATCTTGTAGTGTGTGTGTGTGTGTGTGTGTGTGTGTGTGTGTGTGTGTGTGTGTGTGTGTGTGTGTGTGTGTGTGTGGGTGGAGGTGGGTTTTTTTGTTGGAAGGCTTCATGTGTGTCTGCACATGTACGCTGGCTTGCTTGAGTATCATTGCCCAATCACAGCCATGTGTCTGTGTGCGTTTTGCATGTGTGGAGAGAGACGTGCTGCAAGAGACTGCGCCCTGAAATGTGACTGTTTCACAATGCCCGCCTGGGTTCGATCACCATGACAACCTCTTTTTTCCTTTTTTTTTTTTAATGTTATTGTCGTTGCTTTTGTTCCCAAGAACGGCCATAGGTCGCACACTCCTCAGGAAGAAAAAAAAATATTTTGGTGTTTTCTGAGGGTGGCAACCTGTTTTCATGACCTTCCGCAGCAGTGACAGGGGTCAGTCCTGACCCCGCGTGTGCAGTGGGGGGTGGGGGTAGGGTGGGCGAGTGCTCGGAAAGCTTCACACCTGCTGTATGAAACCAGCTGCTCGGCCTCCTAGACCACGCTCCCAGGACGCCAGGGGTTTAGGGCGTGAGCGCATCTGATGATTTGTGGACAGGCGCCCGCTTCCCCTTGCGGAGCCGAGGTTTAAGCGCTGAGTGAAACGACTGACATTTCTGCACGAGGAAAAGTAACTCAGCATCCAACCAGAACTTTGAGAGCAGAAAGAAAAAGTATTATACTGAGAGTGCATTATCACAGTGGAGCGCTGACATTTTGCAGGGTAAAAAAAAGTACACCTTCGCCCATCTACATGCTGCGCAGGGCAAATGATAACTTTGGAAGAGGCAGCGTTTCATATTTACAAGCAAGAGCTTAAACGTGACTTCTGCGGTGATAGCCCGGCGACCGGTAGTGAAGCGGCAGGTAGTGAAGTGCAGCTATCTACATACGGCACATGGTTTTGACACACACACTTGAGCGAAGGTCTCGCAAATTCTTTCCACACAAGTTTTTTCCCCAGTCAGACAGGGAGCTCTGCCATTCTCACACTCACGGCTTTATGGTTTCCTCCACTGCGCACTCGTCTCAGTTTGGACGGGCTTCCCTTGTGTGCTTTTGTGAGTGTCACCGTTTTAGCTATTTGAGGATTTAAAGCCCCTCTGAAAAATATGTGGCGGGACATGAATGGAACAGCAGCATTTGTTTTTTCATTCTGCGGGAGGTTCCTGGCTTGTTTTGACAGATACGTGTGAAAAAGATGTGAATAACATCTGCAGGGGGCTCATCGTGAAACTTCGCACAGTTTACAGAAGTACTGTCAAAGATATATTGATAAGTATACATACATAAGGAGTATCTCTTAAAAGGAACGGGGATTTTGCTTTAAAAAAAACAATGGATGTTGACTTGGGAGCAAGGCTGCCTCAGTGAATATTACACAGCAACATGAAGACAGTTGATCATAAAATGGTTTTGTTTTGGAAGATGTCATCATCTGCATGTGAATTATGAGCTACCAGTTGTGATATGTTATCCACAACAAATATGAAGGTTTTTGGAAGTGGCACACAAAGGGCTCTGGGTAAACAGATGCAACTGAAATAACACAGATAAAAAGTGGCAAAAGAGCAAATGCTAATAGACTAATAATAATAACAATAACAATAATAATATTTATTATTATTGTTATTATCATTATAGGGTTTGGATATTTCAAATTGCAAATGTTATGTTTATACCCTACGAAGAGCTTTCTCACTAGCCCTCAAAGATCTTGGAAATGAGGAGAAAGGAAATAGCCGTGTTCAACATGTTACTATCATCTAACACGTAAATATTTTGTGGTAAAATAATTTGTGGTGAAGGTCTTAACCACAAATCCTGCAGCTGGGCCTAAATACGTCTCTCTCCACTGACCTCTCCCCTACACAGTATGGGCCCTTTGGCTGCTGCTGTGCTGTCACGAAAGCTATGCAGCTACTAAAGAAGAGGGGTTAGAGAGTGAGAGGGGGGGGCAGATGAGAAGAGCAAGAAGGAGAGAATATTAAAGAAGACGAAGAAAGGTAATGGGAGAGAGACCTGGAGAAATTAAAAGAAAGAGAAAAAAGAAGAATGGAAAGGAAATTTGACTGAGTATATTGAGCAGAAAGGGAGAGAGAGAGAGAGAGAGAGAGAGAGAGAGAGAGAGAGAGAGAGAGAGAGAGAGAGAGAGAGAGAGCAATAGCAAGAGAGCGAGCGAGAGAGAGAGGGAGAGCAATAGCAATAGAGAGAGAGAGAGAGAGAGACAGAGAGAAGAGAGAGAGAGAGAGAGAGAGAGAGAAGCAAAAGAGAGAAGGAAAGAGGGCAGTTATAGACCATAGCCTGGGTATGAAGGAGGCAGAACCTCAGTGACGACACAGCTGGAGATAAATGTGTGTTGATGACAGTGTGTGTGGTTGGCAATAACACAATTTGGAACACATAAAACGTACACACAGGGAAGCAGACACCCACCTAGGCCACCGGGGGCTTTGATCTCAGGGGACTGGCGTGAGCCTGATGGGAAAAGTCGGTAGGCGGAGGAGCCCTTGGAGGAATGGGTCGGGGAGGTCTCTGAGAGGACCTGAGTGAAGCCACAGAGACAAGAGGTTAGAGATGTGACAGGTACACCTCAGTGAGTCACAACAGACAATGCTGGACAATGTGACTTGCCCTTAATAACCCTTTAAGGCAATAAATAGAACTGAGCAGAAGACCCTTGCATTCTCACAAACATAAATACACCAGGCCTTCACCCATAACCACTCTACTCACAAGTTCTCGCTTATTTTTTACACCTTCATTTTTTTTCTTTCTATATTTTGTAAATTATGCTACAAATTTTCCTTATTCTACCTTTAGTTTTACTTATTCTCCTATCATGTGCATTTCATTTTTAAAGTAAGCACAGGTGGAAATCTGCAGAATAAGTCCCAGTTTCATAAGTTTTGACCCCTCTCAATGCAAAATCTTTTTAAAAAAATTTTTTTTTTACCCCTTTTCTACCCAATTGTATCGGGCCAATTACCCCACTCTTTTGAGCCATCCCTCTGCCGATCCGGGGAGGGCTGCAGACCACCACATGCCTCTTCCGATACATGTGGAGTCGCCAGTCGCTTCTTTTCACCTGACGGTGAGGAATTTCGCCAGGGGGACGTAGCGCGTGGGAGGATCACGCTATTTCCCCCAGTTCCCCCTCCCCCCTGAACAGGCGCCCCGACCGACCAGAGAGGGCGCTAAGTGCAGCGACTAGGACACATACTCACTTCCGGCTTCCCACCCGCAGACACGGCCAATTGTGCCGATTGTGTCTGTAGGGACGCTTGACCAAGCCGGAAGTAACACAGGGATTCAAACCGGCAATCCCCGTGTTGATAGGCAATGCAATAGACCGCTACGCGACCCGAATACTCAACACAAAATCTTAAAAATGTAATAAGAACATAATTGCGACATCATTTCACTCATATTTCGGGTGTTGGGCATTAAGCTGACACTTGATAATAGGGCATCTTATTGCAGTAGTGAGTTCAGTGCTTTGTTCAAGGGAATATCAACAGCATATGTGGCAGCTCATAACTTGTTCATGAGCTGTTGACAGGCTCATTGATTTTTATCTGCTCCAAGTCTCATTCAGTTGGCCTGCCTTCTTGGATGTTAACCAAAGGCTACATGGAATACAGTCTTCCAAAGAATAGTTTATTGTACATTGCTACTACTACTTCTACTACTTTTGGCTCTTCCCATTAGGGGTCGCCACAGCGGATCATCCATTCCCATCTCTTCCTGTCCTCTGCATCTTCCTCTGTCACACCAGCGACCTGCATGTCCTCCCTCACCACATACATAAACCTCCTCTTTGGCCTTCCTCTTTTCCTCTTCCCTGGCAGCTCCATATTCTACATCCTTCTCCCAACATACCAAGCATCTCTCCTCCACACATGTCCAAACTATCTCAATCTTGCCTCTCTTGCTTTGTCTCCAAACTGTCTAAGCTGAGCTGTCCCTCTAATATAATCATTCCTAATCCTGTCCTTCTTCACCACTCCCAATGAAAATCTTAGCATCTTCAACTCTGCCACCTCCTGCTCCACCTCCTGTCTTTTCGTCAGTGCCACTGTCTCCAAACCATATAACATAGCTGGTCTCACAACCATCTTGTAAACCTTCCCTTTAACTTGCTGGTATACCTCTGTCGCAAATCACTCCTGATAGTCTTCTCCACCCACTCCACCCTGCCTGCACTCTCTTCTTCACCTCTCTCCTGCACTCCCTGTTACTTTGGACAGTTGACCCCAAGTATTTAAACTCATACGTCTTCGTCACCTCTACTGCTTGCATCCTCACCATTCCACTGTCCTCCCTCTCATTCACACATATGTATTCCGTCTTGCTCCCACTGACTTTCATTCCTCTTCTCTCCAGTGCATACCTCCACCTCTCCAGGCTCTGCTCAACCTGCACCCTACTCTCGCTATAGATCACAATGTCATCCACAAACATCATAGTCCACGGAGACTCCTGCCTGATCTCGTCCATCAACCTGTCCATCACCATTGCAAACCAGTTTATTGTACCTTGCAGTTATGACAGTTGTCTCAGCATCAAAACAACTGATTATGTAACACACACTCTGCAACTAATTAAAAGTGACTCCCCCCCGAGAAAAACACAGACTAGGGTTGCCCAAAGATGCCTTATCGCCGAGTTCGCCTTTGGTTTAACATAACCTGCCCAGCTCTGCTCAAGGTCCAGTATATGAGAGCTACATCGTTGCTAATAAAGCGAGCAGCCCTGATCTGATACCTCCATGGAGCCCGTCTTGCGGTTGCGGATCATAGGGGACCTCCTCTGGATGCTGATTGGCTCAGAGAGAGGAAGTGCCTCGTCAGGCTGGTCCTGCGACAGGTCCTCCAGACTGCCCTGATTGGGCTGCTTCTCCTTATTCTGATTGGCCAGAGAAGACAAGTGGGAGATGAATGACTGGGGTGACGACGCAGCTTTAACCTTAAGTCCAATAAGTAAAGACAAGTAACCCAGATAAACAAAGCAGAGGCTGAAATAACTGCTGACAGCATGTCCTACATACTTTCTTTTTTTGGCACTTGTTATTAATATAATGGAGTCAGTCGAAATTATGGCAGAAAGGAATGCTCAGCTTAAATGAAGAAAGATTTTCACTGAAGTTCAACTTGGTTTTCAGGGATTCTTTAGAGCAACAAAATACATTGTTTAGGAGGTCATTACAAATGTCTGAACATCCAGTTGACCTGTCACAATGTTTTTGCCTTGACGGCTCAATAGGGTGACATGTTGCTAGACTGATTGAAAAATACAGACAGACACACAGACAGACACACAGAAAGACAGACGGATAAACCGACAGGTGAATTAATTCGATTGCCGCTGTTGTGACTGGGTTGCACATGTAGGTACCCACCTCAGAGGATGCTGGGCGGAAACCAAAACCCAGAGGAACATTCTCCTCATCCTCACATCCTTTGACTCCTGGGCTGAAGTGAAGCTCCACATGGAAACGTTCCTCTGAGCTAGGGTCCTGGTTAGTGCACACACACACACACACGCACACACGCACACACGCACGCACACACACACACACACAGGTGTTAAATTTAGCATACCACAATATGAAAGAATGAGTACACGTAAGACAGCAAGAGAGAGAATGATTAAGTGACTAACGGACAATTGTGACGCACAAAAAAAATTAAAGTCCCCCTCCTGTCATGTTTTAATAAATATAAAATTCTCTGCTTGATATAATAAATTGTCTACTGTGTTTTTTTTTCCTGCAAAATAAGTTATCTTGCTAAACTCTGCAAATCACATTTACTCCTCGTCCCTCATTAATAAATCCAAAATATACAAATTATCCCTGCCCTCAATTCAAATCTCCCACCCCCCCACTGCCCACCAGCAGCTCTCCAACCCACCACTGCTCGCTTGCCGTGCATATACCTGCTCACCATCGACTCTGCTCATCAAACACAGTAACCTCTGCTTGTTTCCTGTTTTGCTTAATACTGTATGCTACAGTGGTTAGTGCGGTCGCCCCACAGCAAGAAGGTCCTGGGTTCGAGCCCAAATCTAGCTTGCCCTGGGGTACTTTTGATCTCAGATTTAAGGGAAGATAGCGGCGCAAATTCGCGTTTGCAGCGGCCTCACCCAGAACAGTCCCATGCAGTGTCTTTGTCCACATCTGCATTTATATGTGTCTTCGTTTGATGGCTGGGAGAGCTGGCGCTGGATTGGCTTGGAGAGCTTGGTCTGCTGCATCCTGTGGGCCCAGGGACCAGAGCCCCTGCCTGGAGCTCTGCCCGACGAGGTAACAGCAAGGGCGGTCTGACGGGACGCGGAAGCAAGGCAGGCTAAGCTAACCGCTAGCCCATGCAGACCGGCAGTTCCAATAACACCGAGGGCGGTCTGGTGGCGGCCTTGCCTAGCCTTGACTGTGATTTCAGTGTCGCCATGTGGAGTGCGGGAGGTGTGTCGAAGGTGTCTGGCTGGGAGAGCTAGCGTTGGATTGGCTGGGGAGAGCTTGCTCTGCTGCATCCTGTGGGCCCAGGGACCACAGCCCTGAACGGAGCTGCGCCCGAAGAGGAAACACTGAGGATGGTCTGACAGGACACGGAAGCGGGGCAGGCTAAGCTAACTGCTAGCCCATGTAAATCGGCAGTTCTGAGAGTCATTCTGGCTGGCGTTCATTCTCCTGGACAGTGAGTTTCTTTGTTTAGTTTAGATATATGTGTTAGTTTGGATATGTGTGTTCTTGTAGTTTTTGGATGTGTTTTTGTCTTTGTGTTGCACTGCTGTGGGCTGGGGGAAATGATGCTTTGTTTCATTTCATGTGCACAAGTGCATGAAATAAAATGACAAAGTGTTTCTGATTCTGAAGTGCACAGACATCTCCCCTTATAGTAGAGGAAATGTGAAAACTAATGACAAACTTTGCACAGATACAAGTCAGTGTAGTCCAGGTCAGACATCTTAGGGGACACATACATAAGATAAACAACTTTTTGATAGGAGGGTAAACTTAAGTATCTTTAAATACTTAAGTTTACCACACACTACTGTGTACTAGGGCAGCGGTCGGCAGGCAGACCTTGTTGTTGTCTTCATAAAGCATGATCACGATCTGGGTCATGTAGTTGAGTTCAGACACGGCGCTCAGGTAGTCCATGGCCTGCTTCCACTGCTGGTCCTTCTCGTCCTGAGATGCATGCAGACACACACACAAACACATGCAAGCACACGCACACACAGCAAACATACAGAAAATATGACAGAGGAAGTAGGGACACCCCCCCCCCTTTATCTCCCCAATTGTACTTGGCCAATTACCCCACTCTTCTGAGCCATCCCGGTCGCTGCTCCTTTTACTGTTTAAAATAACTTTCAATCCCTGAATCATTGCTGTTAAAACAACCAAAATGATAATAAATATTCTCAGAAAGCCCCTGAGACTACAAATCTCTCATCAGCTGACGGGGGGAAATGAACTGGCGAAAACTGTGTGACTACGACTTACATCCAGCAGCCCTCCGTAGCGGAAGATGCTGAGCAGGGAGTGCACGTGGCTCTCGCTGGTGAAGTAGAGGCGTGTCCGGACATGCCGGCCAGGAGACATGACCCCCCGAGAATACCTGAACCACCAGAGGCAGGAGATCACAAAGACACACAGAGGGATGTCACTCACCACTGCTCCGCGGCATTCAATACACATGCTGTATGTGTATCACACACACACACACAAGTACACAGGCACAGCTATGCACAAAAATAAAATGTATGGAAAGCAAAGGGGTGAACTAGCACAATCTCAAAGGGGATGGATTCAGTGGAGTGTCTGTACATGTGCACATAGCATGCTTGTGTGTGTGTGTGTGTGTGTGTGTGTGTGTGTGTGTGTGTGTGTGAGTGAGTGAGTGTATTTATATCTGTATGTTTGTTAAATTGGATGTGTATATGCATTTGTGTGTTTTTCAGTTTATATTTCAGTGTTGGTCTGTGTGTTTTTGCATATATATATATATGTGTGTTTGTGTGTGTGTGTGTATGTGTGTGTGTGGGTGTGTATAAATGTGCTTCCTTGCACATAGGTGTGTGTTTTTCTGTGTCAGCATGTATGATTATGTGTATGTTTTTGTTTTTTGGGATTTTTTTTCCTCCCTTTTTCTCCCCTATTGTATCCAGCCAATTACCCTATTTGCTGAGATGCCCCGGTTGCTGCTCCACCCCCTCCACCAATCCAGGGAGGGCTGCAGACTACCATGTCTCCTCCAATACTAATGGAGTCACCAGCTGCTTCTTTTCACCTGACAGTGAGGAGTTTCACCAGGGGGACGTAGTGCGTGGAAGGATCATGCTATTCCTCCCAGCCCCCTCCCCCCGAACAGGCGCCCCGACTGACCAGAGGAGGCGCTAGTGCAGCGACAAGGACACATACCCACATCCAGCTTCCAACCCGCAGACACGGCCAATTGTGTCTGTAGGGACGCCCGCCTGACCAAGCCGGAGGGAGGTAAGATGGGGATTTAAACCGGCGACCCCTGTGTTGGTAAGCAATGGAATAGACCGCTATGCTACCTGAATGCCCCATGTGTGTGTTTTTCTCTGTGTGTGCACTTTTCTGTGTGTGTGTATGTGTGTGTGAGAGAGAGGGAGAGCTTCAGCATGTACGATTGTGTGTGTGTGTTGGAGGACATGGCCTCACAGTGGGTGCAGTTTGTTGACAGCCTCATCTTCATGTGTCCTCTGTAGGTCCAGCTGGATCTTCTTCATCAGGGGCACACAGTAGGCCTGGGCAATATCCAGCTTCTCTGCCTTATTGATGCCATATTCCTGGTGTGAACACACACAGTAAGACGCTCTGATAATACTGTATTCACTAATTATTCATAACAAGCCAAATCCCTTATGCCATCCTAACTGCAGTACATATTTTTCCCATTACATTTTCATGCATTTTCTTAATTCCAATTCCTAAATCAATTAGTGCCAGCTAGTGCAGCATCCCTGGAGCAGGTAGGGTAAACCTGGTTTAGACCTGGGCTACGGCTAGTATACGTGTTGGGGGTTAACCCTTGCTTGGAGACAGAATACTGGACCCCCCTCCCCTCCAAAAAAAAATAAAATCATAGGATTGTCAAAAGGTCAGGGCCAGTTTAAAGGCAAAGCCAATGAGATTCATAGGCATGTTTGAGGTAAAAAAAAAAGTTCCACGCACATTTGAACATTTCCTTACTAGGTGCATTGCACTGTGGTTAGACATACCATCTAACTTTACTTTCTTTTTTTTTGTTGCTACTTTATTGATCCCCGTGGGGAAATTCTTCCTCTGCATTTAACCCATCCGAGCTGTGTAGCTAGGAGCAGTGGGCAGCCGCCGTGCAACGCCCGGGGACCTACTCGAGTTTGTCTTGCCATGCCTCGGTCAGGGGCACAGACAGGAGTACTAACCCTAACATGCATGTCTTGCTTAGGAAACAAAACTATGCAAGCCCTGGAAATGTCATGAGACATAAGGCAACCACAGTTGGACGAAATTGCTAAAGTTGCTCACCATTGCACAATTCCAATAATGATGATAATCTTTGTGTTACTCAGCAATTACTGGCTCATTAAAAGCTTTATCTCAACACCCATGATGAAATGAGAAGACTTGAGGTTTTTAATCTATACCAAGGTCCAGCTCCATTAACTGCCAATAAGCAACCAAATGGTTTAATCATTAAATATAGATAGAGAATGCCTTAATGCATTTTCTATTAATTCCACTTCTCTGAAATTTTGAGCACTATTTGGGAGCTCTTCCAAATGCTTTCAACCACAATCTTGTAATTCTGAGGAGACCAAAAAGTAATCTCAAACAAGCCAAGTGTCTCACGCTAGGACTATTACCAACATGGGGACTTGAACCTGGTTCCTTCTGTTTCCCTACTCACTACAATCAGAACACACTATCCCGATGTATGAATACAAGTATGGAACTTTCCTATGGAGATGAAAGTTTATTTAATCTAGTTCAACTAATTCCATTTTGCTGGCAGGACGACAGGGCCTAAACGACTTTAATAACCCCAGTGTAAGTTTGCATGTGTGTTAACCTGTGGTATGATTATGTCAGCCAGGGCACGAGACAGTCTGAACAGCTCCAATGTGTCCTCCAGGCCAAGCGAGGCGTTGTGCTGCGTGTCATACTTGATGCAGTCGTAGATGTCTGGGATCTTGCTAATATTGTAGCGGCCATTCTTCATGCGGAAGTCCCTCTCCAGCTTGGACCAGCGCTGCAGCATCAGCTCCAGAGTCTCACTGTGGTACAGCTGCAGGTCTAGTGGGGGTGGGAGAAGGGGGTTTACATGTGACTAGATTTGATCATCTTTTCAATTTCTTTACTGTGACACTATCAGGGTTCTTATCCTTTGTCTTTGTCTGTTATGGCCCCTGAGCCTGCAATAAAGTTTTGAGTTGAGTATCAACAATGGTACTCGTAGTCTTTAGGGGACACTCTCTAAGGCACTTTACCTGCATTCTATTAAATGTCGCCATATTGCACAGTCCACAACCCAGCCACTGAGGATGCACAAGCTAGTGCATCCTTAGTGCGGATGAGTGAAGTGAGAGGGGTACTTAGTATGTGTAATTGTGTATAAATATGAATACGAAGCAAGAAGTTTGGCAAACCTTCCCAGGATATGTAACTTTTCAAGGTCAGACTACCTGCAGACTTGGGATCCTCAAGTCTCCTTCGGATCTGCGATGTGAGACTCTGGATGAGGGTGTACACCTTGTCACAGGTCTTGACTGGGTTCTCGATGAGTTTCATGGAGTTGACCAGTGACGGGCTGCCTGTTGGAGCCAACTGAAACCCAATGGGACACAGGAATTAATAAAGGGTACATTACCAAAGGGGTGAGATATATTTTAAACTGCCAATCTGCATAGGCTTTTCTTTTAAGCATTTGATGAATGCTCTTATCTAAAGCATCTTACAATTAATGCAACAGTAAAACTAACTTTATATCTAAGCTCACCAACGTAAGTAACTGACTATGAAGAGTGCAATGACATAAACAAATTTAAGTTCCTAAATTAGAAGTTCAAGAAAAGGAATAAGAGAACTGGCAGTAAGACAGTGAAGAAGAGGCAGAAGGAATGTAAAGTTCAATGATATCTAATGATGTATGCCCTACACTGTCCCTTTTTACTATATATGAAGACATATGGTCCTTGTGGTATAGGGACTAGACAACACATACAACATGTGTCAGTATGTTCTGTGTATCTCTAGGGGGTTGGGTTGCTTTGCCACCACCGTCAACAAAGACCCAGTTCACCACTATGACAAATCAGCTCATGTCTTCAGGGTGAACTGGAATAGAATTTAGCTGTTCCAGAGGGACGCAACACTTGCATAACAACAGAGTATGTTCACATTTCTTTAAATTAGTTGAAAGATATGACGTAAAGGAAATTTGAGTTGAAACCAGGTAAAACATATACTGTAGGAGTCTTGTAGCATGAGGCACCATGTATCTCACAGACTCAATGATGTTATAATTTTAAATCTTCCAAATTTATTCATTTAGAAAGAAAACTACAACAAATCACAAAGTTGAGGCTGTAGCTCAGTGGCCCTGCTCTTATTTCAGTCTGAAATGTACCTTCTGGTAGTCTTCCTGTGTGAACTCCTGGTCCTTCTGCATAATTTCATGTAGGCTGGCCTTAACCCTCTGCTGGAAGTCAGTCAGTGAGTCGCTGTCCAGGAGCCCATTCATGTTGGCACTCTTTACCATTTGAACCAGGATTGGGGTCAGCTCCCCTTCTAGAGCCAGCAAACCCTGCAGAGGCACCACATAATGACTTTTACTGTGTATTCCATTCAGGTACTGGGACAAGAATGCCTTGAGTTATTTAAAAGCAATGCAATCACATGCAAACATTTATTTACTAATACATTTATACTAGTAAAACTCAAAGTAACAGAGGGATAGAGGCAGAAACTTTAAGGGCATATGTAAGATATTAACTAAAGCAATTTTTTTATGCTTAACATTCAAAGGAACAACCACAAAACAACATTAGTAAAGCTAAAAAACTACAGGATTGTTTGCAAACCCTATTTTTCTCATATATTTGTGTTGCTATACATTTTGAATGGGGAATCTTCTTTGTGGGCATTCATTAAGCGCAATACCTCTGGAGCCAACAGTATTGCCTACTATGCTCAGGGACACCTAGACACAACCTGGGACCTACAGTAGACATGAAAAGTCTACACATCCCTGTTAAAATGGCAGGTTTCTCTGATGTAAAAAAATTAAATCAAGACAAATCATATCAGAACTATTTCTACATTTAATGTGAAATTGGAACCCATAAAATTCAAGTGAAAAACAAACAAACCTTTCAGGGAAAAAAAGAAATAAACTTACAATGATCTGTTTGCATAAGTGGGCACACTCATATGCTAATACGTTGTTGAATTAACTTTTGATTTTATTACAGAACTCAGTCTTTTTGGGTAAGAGTCTATCAGCTTGGGGCGTCCGGGTGGTGTGGCGGTCTATTCCGTTGTCTATCAACACGGGGATCACTGGTTCGAATCAACAACAGGCTGGGCCGAGCATCCCTATTGACACAACTGGCCGTGTCTGCAGGTGGGAAGCCGGATGTGGGTATGTGTTCTGGTTGCTGCACTAGCACCCCCTCTTGTTAGTTGGGGCACCTGTTCAGGGGGGAGGGAGAACTGGGATAGCGTGAATAGAACTAGCGTGGGATAAAACTGAATAACGTGATCCTCCCACGCACTACATCCCCCTGGTGAAACTCCTCACTGTCAGGTGAAAAAAAGCAGCTGGTGACTCCACATGTATCAAAGGAGGCATGTGATAGTCTACAACCCTCCCTGGATCGACAGAGGGGGTGGAGCAGCGAACGGGACAGCTCAGAAAATAGGGTAATTGGCCAAGTACAATTGGGGAGAAAAAAAAAGGGGTGGGGGCTATCAGCTTGGCACATCTTGACTTGGCAATACTTTCCCATTCTTCCTTGCAAATAAGTTCTTGATCCGTCAGACTGAAAGGGCCTGTGCACAAGCCTCTTTATGTCACCCCACAAATATTCAATCGGGCTCTGACTGGACCATTCCAAAACACTGATCTTCTTTTGGTAAAGCCATTCCTTCGTTGATTTGGATGAATGCTTTGGGTCATTGTTGTACTGAAATTCCTCTTCATCTTCAGCTTTTTAGCAGATGCCTGAAGGTTTTGCACCAAAATCAACTGGTCTTTGGAGCTATTCATGATTCCCTACACCTTTAATAAAGCTCCAGTTCCGGCTGACGAAAAGCAGTCCCAAAGCATGATGCTGTCACCAACATGCTTCACCGTGGGTAAGGTGTTCTTTTGGTTATGTGCTTTGTAGCTTTCGCACCAAATTTTGGAATTATGGCCAAAAAGTTCAACCTTGGTCTCATCAGACCATAACACATTTTATACTTATACGTCATCAGGATGGCGCCGTGGACGGTCGGTTCTGTGCTCTCTTGTATTTTTTCTGTTTTTGTTTAGATTCCAGCGCCTACTCACTGATCACACAGCAGGGAAAACCTTTTAAGTCTCCAGCTGTCCACTACAAAAACTGAACTGACTTTTTTTTACCGATTTTAACTGAACATAAAGTCTTGCCAAGGTCTTGATTGGTACAGCCCTGTGCAGACTACGAAGATGCCAGCGGGGTAAGTGAGCCGGAGCACTCATTAAACTGCGATAGCAGGGATTTAGAACTGCTCTCCCATCAATTCACCTGGCAAATGTCCACGCTCTGGCCAACAAGATGGACGAACTGCTACTCCTAAACGGAAAAAACTCAGACTTTTGCAGATCTGCCGCGTTGTGCCTCATTGAAACCTGGCTTAGTGAGCATATTACGGACAGTACATCTCATCTGCTGCAGTTCCAACCCCTCCGAGTGGACTGCGATACGAAGCTTTCGGAAAAAAAACGGGGTGATGGCATATGCTTCTACATAAACTAAGGTTGGTGTATGGATGTGACAGTGTTGAAGAAATCATGCAGCCCTCAACTAGAGACCTTTTTCAGTGACTGTAAACCATTCTATCCGCGGGAATTTTCATCATTTCTTCTGGTCTATATCCCACCCCAGGCCTGTGTTAAAGAGGCATTAAAACACCTGGCTGATCATATTCCAAAAATGGAGTGCAAATATCCAGTCAACCTACTCATTATCCTTGAGGATTTTAACAGAGCAAACCTCACCCATGGACTGCCAAAATACAGACAGCATGTTAAATGTCCCACCAGAGACAAAAACACTCTGGATCACTGCTACATAATATTAAAGGACGCCTAACGCTCTGTGCCCCCTGCAGCCCTTGGCCTCTCTGATAACTGTCTGATTAATCGTATCCCAACCTACAAGCAGAAACTAAAATCTGCAAAGCCTGTGGTTAAATCTGTGAGGAAATGGACCAATTAGTCAAAACTGGAGCTCCAGGCCTGCCTTGACGGCACTGACTGCCGTGTTTTTGAGGCTGCATCTACAGACCTGGACGAACTTACTGACACTGACATCTTACATCAGCTTTTGTGAGGACATGTGTGTGCCTACCTAAACCTTCTGTAGCTTTAACAACAATAAGCCCTGGTTCACAGCAAAACTCAGGCAGCTTCGTCAGGCCAAACAGGAAGCCTACAGGAGTGGAGATAGGATCCGGTATAACAAAGCCAGAAATACATTCACAAAGGAGATCACAGTGGCAAAAAGGTGCTACTCTGAAATGTTGAAAAACAGGTTTTCTGCCAACGACCCCTCATCAGCCTGGAGAGGTTTGAAAGACATTACCAACTACAGGAGACCATCCCCCCACACTGCAGGGAACCAACAACTTGCTGACAATCTATAATTGGGCTTTACTGCAGGTTTGAAAAACAAACTTTCGTACCCCTCCCCCTCTTCGGCCACAATACACAACCAACTGCACTCCCTGTCAGCCACTCCCCCCTCCCCACCAAACCCTCACCCGCACTCAGGATCTGTGTTGAGGATGTGCACCAGCTCTTCCAGAGACAGAAGACCAGAAAGGCACCGGTCCAAAATGGCATGTCACCCTCCGGTCTTAAAAGTCTGTGCTGACCAGCTGGCCCCCACTTTCACACTTATCTTGAACAGATCACTGGAGCTATGTGATGTCCCCTCTTGCTTCAAGAGCTCCACCTATCACCCGGGTCCCCAATAAACCCTGTATCACAGGATTTAATTACTACAGGCCCATTGCCATAACGCCTGTGGTCATGATATCCTTCGAGAGACTGATGTTGGCCCACCTGAAGGAAATCACAGGACCCCTGCATGACCCCCTGCAGTTTGCCTGCTGAGCAAGGGTCAGTGGATGGTGCAGTCAACATGGGATTGCACTACATCTTCCAACACATCGATTCCCCGGGAACATACGCAAGGGTTCTGTTTGTGGACTTCAGCTCAGTGTTCAACACCATCGTCCCAGATATCCTCCACTCCAAACTCTCCAAACTCACCCAGTTTACTGTACCAGCCCCCCATCTGCCAATGGATTAAAAACTTCCTGACAGTCCAGAGGCAACTGGTAAGGCTGGGGAAAATCATATCCAGTACTTAGACAATCAGCACTGGTGCCCCCCAGGGATGTGTGCTCTCCCCTCTAACCTTTCTCCCTCTACACAAATGACTGCACTTCAGGTGACCAGTCTGTAAAATTCCTGAAGTTTGCAGATGACACAACCATCATTGGCCTTATCCGGGTTGGCGATGAGTCTGCATAGAGATGAGAGGTTGATCAGCTGGCCCTCTGGTGCAGCCATAACAACCTGGAGCTGAACACGCTCAAAGCAGTGGAGATGACAGTGGACTTCTGGTGGAGTCCCCTAACAATGCCCCCTCCTCACCATCCTCAACAGCATGCGGTGTCTATGGTGAAAACTTACAGATTTCTGGGTTCCACAATCTCCCAGGGCCTAAGTTGGGCATCCAACATAGACGCAATCATCACAAAGGCCCAGCAGAGGATGTACCTTCTCCACCAACTCCAGAAATTCAACCTGCCTCAGGAACTGTTGATTCAGTTCTATGCTGCAATAATCCAGTCTGTCCTCTGCACATCAATCACTGTCTGGTTTGGTTCGGCCACCAAACAGGACAGGGACAGACTACAATGGACAGTTAAGTCCATAGAGAGAAAATCTTTGGTGCCAACCTGCCCTCCATTCAGGACTTATACACCTCCATACTCAGGAAACAGGCAGGCAACATCACTGCAGATCCATCACACCCTGGTCACAACCTGTTCCAACTCCTCCCCTCTGGCAGGCGTTACAGTGCACTGTACCCCAAAACAACCAGATGTAAAAAATTTCTTTCCGCAGGCTGCCATTCAAATTAACACTTAACACTGTCAATAAATCCAAACATTCTGTATATGCTGTACTGTACATTGTACATATACTGGTACGCACTGTCATGTCTGTCTACCTCAGCCATGTATGTAAGTAACCTGCTAACATCTATTTCAGCATCGCTGATATATTCTCTGCACCATTGCACCTTATTGCCTCTTATTTTTCCTATATAAGCCAATCCTTGTGTATCTGAAGATTGTTGTGTTGTAGTGTTGTTATTCTATGTTAAGTACACAGACAGCCACGAAACTGGAGTTAAATTCCATGTTCGCACAAACCTACATGGCCAATAAACATGATTAAGATTCTGATTTTTCCACATGATTTTGAGAAACTGGATGGATCATTTTGCAAAATCTAGCCAGGCTTGCATGTTTTTGTTTTTCGTGTGAAAAGGCTTCTGTCTTGCCACCCTACCCCATAGCCCAGACATGTGAAGAATATGAGAGATCGTCACGTAGAGAACAACCAGGACTTGCCAGAAATTCCTGCAGCTCCTTTGATGTTGCCGTAGGCCTCTTGGCAGCCCCCCTGACCAGAGCTCTCATCTTCTCATCAATTTTGGAGGGACATCCTGCTCTTGGTAATGTCACTGTTGTGCCATATTTCTGTACTTGTTGGTAATTGTCAATTGTAATCTATGGTATATCTCATGCCTTGGAAACTCTTTTGTACCCCTCTCCTGATCGATTTCTTTCAACAATGAGACTCTGTTCATGCTTTGTGAATGTGATGCTCTTTGTTTTTGTCTTTGTTTTTGTGTTGTCTTTGTTTTTTTGATGCTCTTTGTGGACCATGGCTTTTTTCCCCTTAAAATGTTTGCTTTTAACTTTATTTTTACACGTTGAAATTTCACATAAAGGCGAGGAAAGTTGATATGATTTATCTGGGTTTCATCCTTTTAAATCACAAAAGCCTGCCAGTTTAACAGGGTTGTGTAGACTTTTTATATCCACTGTGCAAGTTGGAGGACAGCCTCACCATCCACTGGACCTTTCTGCCAGCCCATTATGTAATTATCATCATCATCGTCACCATCCCGTGTGAATAGAGACACAGCTACCTTAGCAAAAGCAGCAGCTGTCATTTGAACTCTTCCCTCGTCGGAGGCATAGATCTTCAGGTCGTGGCGGTAGGTGCTGTGAAGGCGCAACAGACCACAACCTGGGAAACCGGCGTAGTCTCCTGGAATGGACATGGAGTTAACTGTCAAAATGAACTTTATCGGGTACATCTGTTGGATAACAGTGATCATGTCACAGGGGGAAAAGAAAAGGATATCACAGAAAGAAGAAAATTATATGTGTGTTGATTGTACCCAAATGTACCGAGGGTTATAAGTTTCCTTTATTAATCCCCTTGGGGAAACTCAGTTACTGCAAATTAACCCATGCTAGCTGTGACCTGTGTAGCTAGGAGCAGTGGGCTGTCGACTTCATGCTGCGCCCGGGGACCAACTCCAGTTCTTTTCTCATTGCTTTGCTCAGGGACACAGACAGGAGTATAAATCCTATCATGCATGATTCTTTGGATGGTGGGGGAAACCGGAGCACCCGGAGAAAACCCACGCAGTCACAGGGAGAACATGCAAACTCCACACAGAGGAGGACCTGGGATGACTCCCCCAAGGTTAGACAACCCCGGGGTTCAAACCCAGGACCTTCTTGCTGTGAGGCGACAGTACTAACCACTGGGCCACCGTGCTGCACGGGCTTACCAGGAATCTAGTCTTAAAGGCGATATAATCCAGCACCTGAGCTGATCAAACATCACTTTCAGTTCAAATGGGTTTTCCTCCCAATGGTTCAAACAGCTCTTAAATGAATGACTCTTCACTGTATTCACACAATGGTTAAGTTATTGTGCTGACTGAATGTTGTATAGAGGATGAAATGAAAGTGAGGTAACAGATGTTTTTGAGTAAAAAAACCCACCAAAATCACTAATGACCACTCCCTTGCTATTTAGATCAAGCTCTTCAGATCATCAAATCACTGCAAAAAGAGTTTCTAAAAACGTGCTGCATCTATGAATTCACATCAACACTTCATGTCAAATCACACCTCTACTTCATGCATTCTTCTTTGACTAATAGCCAAAGAGCTTGATGTGGAACCATGACGATATTATGATATCATGCGTTGTTTAATCGAGAAGCGGCCTTTCTGGATGCTTCCCAGTTAAGGTAAAAGCCCGGCCGAAGGAGACTAACTCTCGTCAAACAACTAAATTTCAGAAACCCATAAGAATATGCCAGTCAGATTAATGTGAGATGATTCAAGTTAGATTAGCAGCTCCACAATAGCTGCTCGAGTACATACAAGCAAGGTGACAGAGCACCAGACCTCCAGAGAAAATACATCGACAAAGCCACATAACAATTCACAGCAGCTTTAAGGAAAAAAAATAAACTCATGACCAGACAAAAATGAAACAAAATCAAGATGAACCGAGAAGAGCCATAAATGGGGGGGGGTTAGTGAATGGGAGGACAGGTGAGGAGAACGAGGCAGGATGAGAATTAGGAATGGACATGGAAGAGTGGCGAGCTCTAGGAAACTCTTCTCTTACCACAGTCAATAGGGGACTCACAGCCAAGGGACTGGCGGTTACCGGCTAGTAGTTTACATTGTGCAACGAGAGGTGAGAAGAGAAGAGCACAGTTAATAGGAAAAAAAAAACCTACAGGAAAAGGTAGTCTGAAAAAACCAAGGCTGATATAAGAAATTGGCCTTAAAAAAAAAAAGAAGCAAGAGGGAATGTATTATATCTAATAACTGCTTGCGTCACATGCACTACATAAGGCATTAAGGATCAATCCAAGAAGGGGAAGTGTACATATTTAATATGAATAATACATACAGGTACAAGCCAACTGATGACTTTACCCTCTTTACAGAATGCCATGAAATGTCATTCCTCCAAGAATATTACTGGCATTTGACAATGCCAAACAGGAAGGCAAAGTGGTTAGAGAAACCATATTGCAACCTCAGAGTCATGAGTTCAATGCCTGACTGCTGTCAGTTTCGGTCATCAGCTATGTTTTCTGCCCTTAAGAAAAACTCACAACAGTGTAAGTGTGCCACCCTTGGACAAGAGCCCCTTCAAATAAATGTTAAAATGGAAATGTGAAATGTGCAAAATTGTGCAACAGGCATCAAGATGATCATTCATCCGTGTGGTGAAGCCTTACTGTTGGCTGTGAACGACTGCACTTTATATTAGCAGTGAAATACTGTGCATCCTTGCACCATCTGTTAAAATCTTACACAAAAAGCTGTGTGAACGATGGAAAAAAAATGTTGGCTACAGAGAGCTTGAAAATCTGGCTTGTCCACATCGCCTTCAACAAGGCGCTGCTACGATGCACACACACTAAACTGACCTCAACCAAACAATCCCTTTCTCCATGTGTTTACACTGAATGAACTGACAAGCTGGAAATATGACTAGCAAAAGTGTGTGTGTGTGTGTGTGTGTGTGTGTGTGTGTGTGTGTGTGTGTGTGTGTGTGTGTGTGTATGTGTGTGTGTGTATTTATGTTTGGATGTGCCCACAGGCATGTGATTTCCTGTGTATGTTCACTTGTGTGTCTGCTTTTTTTGTGTTTCGCATACTTGCAGGCTTGAGTGGCCCTAAATATGTGTGTGTGTGTGTGTGTGTGTGTGTGTGTGTGTGTGTGTGTGTGTGTTGTGTCATTTTCCAGGGAATACCTTGTCCCCCGGGGTACATGCAGCGGAAGGCCCTGCCCAGCTCCTCTGCCTGGACCCTGCCTGCTGGCGTCAGCTCCCCTCCCCACTTCAGCACCAGCAGCAGAGAGGGACCCTCCCTCTGGGAGTCTGGGGGGGGTGAAAAGGTTACTTTCACCAAGTAATCTCTTACAAATTGCTATCTATCAGAAGGGAACCAGGGGAACCAGTAACATTATCCATAGGAATATTCAATATTCAGAATGCAGTAATTTTAACTAGTTTACTTTTAAGTTGAATTGAGTATGGATGTCAGGCAAAAATCTTTACAATATTACAGAGCTCTACACATTGAAAAACACACACATACACTATATATATATATATATATATACATCGATGTAGGAAAAAAAACTTTTAATACATAGCAGTACAAGCTATATTTTATGCTGCTAATGAGTAATCATAAGTATGCCATAAGTAATCATTAATGCCATATGTAATCATCAGCTGTCAATCAGCTGATGATTACTTATGGCATGAAACAGGTTTGTACTGTCTCATAAAGAATTTACTTGACTCACTGGATTTTATATATATATATTATAATATATATATATGAAGATGTAGGGAAAAAAAAGTAATACATAGCAGAACAAGCTTGCTTCATGTGTCACGCACAAACAAGATTGTTCTGCTATGTATTAAAGTTTGTTTTCCTACATCAATCTTAATATTTTGCTCCTCATTTGTTGAGCACTTTTATCAAAACCATTGATGGTTTCCAGAATTTATTTATTTATATATATATGGTGAATGTACAAATTTTAACTCCAATAATGCTACTGTCATGAATTAACAATAAATATAAATAACTATTCCAAGAAACTCCAACTCTTGAAACTTTTTTTATCCTAACTTGAACTTAAAAAAACTGTTCTTTATAATCAGTTTTGTTAATAATCTCCAGACCAACAAGAGAAGCACTCACCAGAGAATGGTACATGATAGTACAAAACAATGGCTAGGAATAACTAAAAGGAAAAATCTATGTAATGGAAATTCTCACTTATATCATACGACTACAGAGGACACAACTCGAGAAGAAATGGAAAAATGTGATATCTAATGAAGTCAGTTGAAGGACACCAACAAAGCCAATGTTACTGTGTGACCTTGTAAAACGATGTGAAGTGTACGTGTTTTGGAAACTAGTTGACCTTCTCTGTTACAAACTTGCTCATGTTCTGTGCAAACGCTGAAAAAAGCTATACAAATTTGGAGTAAAACAAAAAAAAAAGTACCTTCCTCTTCGCTGGAGGCTTTGAGTTGGCCATTGGGCAGGTAAGTAAGCTGAACTTTCCTGTTGATACCTGAGAAGTGGCCATACCTGGTGGGAAAGAAAACACACACACACAAAACCAAACACACACAAGACACAAACACACAATTGGAAATATAAATAGATACACATACTCACGCAGACACACACATATAAACATACATACACACAAATGAAAACAGTTCATGTATCCACTCTAATTTCAAGTCATACATTTCAGTACACACGCAGTTGACAGGATATCAGAATTCCATCCCAATGAAAACTGTAAAACGGAATGGAACTTGGCACAACCTCTACAGATACCACACACTAATTATACACACTCAAGAGGAAGTTTCCAGTTTCACACAGCCAAATACTTATTGGTGGGTGGTTTGAAAATAATTCAGTCAGTCAGTGCTTTGAAGTTAAAGTGGCTGTAGACAACTTTTTTGCTTTAACATTATGAAGTAAATGTTGACTGCACAGTGTAATGGCTATAGATTAATGACACCATCGGTGTTTAGATTGGTTGCCTATGAGCCTTGCTTTCAGGCTTACAGGGAACCAAATTATGTCTGCCACCGGGTACGATCTCACAGGAAAATGAAGGCTCAATTTACAGCACAAAGAAAGTGTGTCAACCATTGCGCAACCAAAATAGGAAGAGGATAGCACTCGCTACTGCTACTGTACTCCAGTAACGGAAATGGCAGATGGTGGAACAACCGATGTGACAGTCAGAGCATGAAGAATGTTGCAGTCTACCCAGCAAGAGAAAAAGAACCCAGTTGGCGGAAAAGGCAAAGAAGGTGAAGACGGAGAGTGATAGAAAAAGAGGAACAACAAGAGTGAACCTCGGACAGGCATTCACCTGATGGAGCTACCTCTGGTGTTGTATCAAACTGTGTTTCCCTGTCAAGATCTGTTTCCCTCCTAGCCAGACAAAAGCATTTGCATGGAGACAGGTTAGCTATCAGTTACAATTAGGTTAAAGTAAGCATTAGGTTAGGTTTAGGATTAGGCTGAATTTAGGTTAAGCTTAGGGTTAGGCTGAACTTAAATTAAGCTTTGGGTTAGGCTGAATTTAGGTTAAGCTTATGGTTAGGCTGAATTTAGGCTAAGGTTAGGGTTAGGCTGGATTTATGTTAAGCTTAGGGTTAGGCTGAATTTAGGATACGCTTTGGGTTAGCCTGAATTTAGATTACGTTTAGGGTTAGGCTGACCTTAGGTTAAATTTAGGGGTAGGTTGAAATTAGGTTAAGGTTAGGGTTAGGTTGAACTTGGGTTAAGGTTAGGTTGAACTTAGGTTAAGGTTAAGGTTAGGTTGAACTTGGTTTAAGGTTAGGTTAGGTTAAGGTTAATCAAGCCTCCTGGTGTTGTACTCTGGCTAGGAGGAAACAGATCTCGACGGGAAAACAGAGTTCGACACAACACCAAGACTTGACAGGGTTCCAAACTGACATTCAGTTGGCATTCTTTCTACTGGATCATTAAGTAACACAAGCCACCTACCTATTAATACTACCAGATGTTTTACTCTGCCTTTATCATAGCACTGAGATTAGAGTTTCTAGTTCAGATTTTTTGGTTGTTTCTTGCTTTGGACAGTAGCCAGGCAGCTAATCAACAGAAAGTGATCCAGTTGTGTTTGTGACAGTGGCGCAAACAATAAAACACATGGAAACGCAAGGGGGGAAGTTGAAAAGTTGTCTACAGCTGCTTTAAGCCAAGTTAACAATATTTCAATATTTCTCTGTGTATGTTTTCAGTATTAGCGTGTGTGTGTATATGTGTGTATGTATGTATGTATGTATGTATGTATGTATGTATGTATGTATGTGTGTGTGTGTGCTTTTAATACCCTGTGTTCTCTTCATGCCAGTGACAGACATTTGACTGTTATCAGGTTGGTGAGCAGTGAAAGTCATCACCAATGATAACCCACTCGAGATTGTTAGGGTCGCACTCCCAACACACAGACACACAGCAATATACAGACAAACACACAATAACACCCTCCAGTTGTCCGGTGTGGTGTGCTATAGTCGGCAGAATTTGGCACATCCAGCAGACTAATGGCTGCATAGTGTTCTGTAATTGGGCACACGGCTGATCGGACACCACAAGGGGCATATGATGAAGGTCCCCAAGTTATGATTACGAGCTTTGAAAGGGTGCCATTACTATCCTTTTCAGCGGTCCTATTTGCCCTCTGCTGATGTTCTGGCCTTGATTTAAAAAATAAAAAGGCAAAACAAAACCCATTAACAAAGGCTTAAACCAAATTGGAATGTGAGGTTATTCTTGCCATTTTATTTTAATGTATTTGATGGATCACTGAAAATCAAAGAAAAAAACTTTTAGTTACTTTCTTGTAAATGTTTAAACTTAGTACTTTACTGAATGAACATAAAACAAGCCATTGAAGCAGACTCTTACTCTTTTTAGATGTGATGGGGGGCGCAACCTCTCTAAATTGTTTGAATGCAACAAAAAATATATGCTGCTGTACGAAATTAAGGATTTTGCGCTTTTTTATTATAATCCTTGTTGGTAATAAAATTTACAAAACATTTTTCCCGCTCCTCCGCCGCTATTCTCGCTTATCCTCTCCCTCACATTCTATCTATTCTACTTGGTATTGCCCATTCAGTTTTATTTTTAAGGTAGGACTTCACAGAACAGCATCAACAGAGAAGCAAGTAAGACGTGCTCTATCACCTTTAACATGCTCAAACAACTTTCGTTTATCAGATGTAACCATTTGGACCAAACCTGACATTTCTATGCAGTTTCCCTAGGGTTGCCATAACATGTCCTCTACCATGGGGATAAATAGTGAGGAGGTGAAGGTGGCGAGTATTGGGCTAGATGTCCTACTTTCTAAAAGGAATGCGAAGCGGTGCGGAGGCCTCTCGCTTCCTGTTGTAGTGATCGCTGCGGGTCCATCAGGACCTTAGCATATGGCCGCTCCTATATGCAACTGTGTCCACAGCAGCACCCTCTCGTGGTACCTCCCGTTTTCACGAAGTCTGCTGTGGGGGAGACCGGGTTCCCGGCGGTATAACCAGGTGGGTCGATTGGACTCATTAGCCTTGGTTGGCAGCCAATCTAGGAGAAGGACACAACTCTGATTTCAAGCCCGGGTAGATGAAGCTCGCTAGCCTTGTCAGGCAGTCCATCTAGGAGAAGGATAACTCTGACTTAAAACCTCCGCTGCCTTGTGGGTATACTCGTCTACAGGAAAAGCTTCGGGAAGAAACCCTGAGGAAAAATCTGCATCCGTCTCCATTGCCAGTCGTCTCGCTTAGTCTGGCCACTGGTAGTAGGTGGTCTCGGACAAGAGAGTGGGGTTGATGATGCGCAACTCTTCCTCACTTTAATCATCGCGCAAGTCATCTGTCATCCATCACATGATGACTAGATTGTCCTCGTCGCTGCGATGCATGCATAGAGTAGAGAGAGAAATAGTGAGGTTACTACACCCCGCATTAAAACTCAAACTGAACACTAACATAAAGTGAATAGATTTTTTTCCCCCAATTTTATCTGGTCAATTACCCCACCCTTCCGAGCCATCCTGGTCGCTGCTCCACCCCCTCTGCCAATCCAGGGAGGGCTGCAGACTACCACACTCCTCCTCTAATACATGAGTCACCAGCCGCTTCTTTTCACCCGACAGTGAGGTGTTTCGCCAGGGAGGACGCAGCGCGTGGGAGGATCTGACCAGAGGAGGCGCTAGTGCAGCGACCAGGACATATACCCACATCCGGCTTCCCACCCGCAGACACGGCCAACTGTGTCTGTAGGGATGCCCGAACAAGCCGGAGGCAACATGGGGATTCGAACCAGAGATCCCCTTGTTGGTAGGCAACGGAATAGACTGCCACGCAACCCGGATGCAGTGACTAGATAGATTGAAATCTCTCCTGGATATTTTACTACCTGGACAACTGAAATGAATCAACATGTACTATGGAATTTTTCTTCTTTTCTTTTTAAAACGTAATTTTCGGCATTTTTAGCCATGCAACAAAGGTCCCAAGCCGGACACGATCCCGGAACGTCACGATAAGGCCTGAGTCTTCGACCAGCACTCTACCAGATGAGCCGGGGCACCCAAACCAATCACCTGTTTGATAAAAGTTTTCAAGTGTTTCTGATGTGTCGCTTTGCTTTCTCAGGTTGTTGGTTAGTTAGCAAGCCAATGAGTCATACCAGCTAACTCTACCTCTGCTGAACTGGTGCAAAAGAATCAGTTTTATAATGGCAGCGTTAACTGTCTACCAAGTCCAGGAGGTGACATGGCAAAATTGTTTTATAAAGCGCGTGTACATTTTATAACACACACGCACGTTAAAATGAATTTTCCCTTTAATTTTCTCAAAAACTGTACAGTAAAATAAATCCAACTCTAAATTGTCAAGCTGACTTTCCCTGTATAGTAATGTAAAGTGAAACTAATTACAATTTTATATGGTCATAGTTAGGAACATTTTAAGCACTTACATTGTGCTTCTCAGCAAACCTATTATGAAAATGGTTTTATGAAATTAGGACTTATGTCACATATTCAGAAAAACCTATTTAATATATGTGTATTATGATGTCAGTTTAATTTAGTATATAAAATGTGAAAAAGGATTGCTGAATTGCGATTCTCTCGTCTTTTTTGGCTGCTCCAAGCACCTGTGCACTTGACTGCACTGGTGGCGTGCATTTTAGTCAAGCATGGGTGCGACTTACTAAAGTGTGTGTGCGCTTTAGTAAGTCGCACATGCGAGTTATAAAATGCACAGACGCTTTATAAAAAAAATAACATCCATGTCACCTCCCGGGTTCTGTAAGTGTTCAATCAGGATATTATGGAATAATATGTAATGTTAACTACTAAATTGAAAATGTACAGAATTTACTAGGCCTACCTCCAGTTATGAACTTCAGACAAGTATCCCCAATGGGTCTGTTCACAATAAAGTCACACAACAGTTGTGCTTCACATATATGAGTCTGTGGATTTTTCCCTGTTGACCCAGCATCAACTCAAACATGATATCAGTCCAGCTCCAAAATGTGGACCTTTAAAAAGTCTGCCTTTTCACTGGTGCCACTGGTTTTTTAATAGCTTATGACAGGCTAGATGGAAACTGCAATATTTGATCAATAACGGCAGCTGTGTTTTGTAATGAACTAGTCTGGACTGGCGAGTCACCCCCCTTCCCTTAAGCATAACCTGTTAGATGACTTCATAAATGCCCCAGTGATGCAGTGGACAAATTCGCTAGAATCCCAACGCAAAGGTTCATAGTTCAAGACTCAGTGTTGCCTCTTTTGACTATGCATCACAGGGGACATAACTGGCAATGCTCCTGGGTGGGGAGCCGGTGGGTAATGTTTTCCACTATTCTAATCAGGGACTCCTACCGGTTGGTGCAGTGCCCATACATCTATGGGGGGGGGGGGTGTAGCAAAAGCCCTTGCAAGTGTACTGTTAACCTGGTGAAGCCTGCAGGTACACAGAAGCACTTGGTGATTCAGTGTGTATCAGAGGACACACATGGACATCGACACACTCCCCAACCACAGTAGGAGTTGTGCAATGGCAGGACATAGTAGGACAGGGAACTGGACATACCAAATTGGAAGGAAAAGGGGGGGGGGATACATATGTAACACCCACCTGCTAACAGCTACTAGTTATATTGTGATTCAGTAAAGGTGAAATATTACATACAGAACCTTTAACTTGCTCTCAAGTAAAGTGAATTGTATTTCAATGTGCCAAATATGCTGTATCGATGAAGTTTAACTTCTTGATTGACTGATTGATTGATTGATTGCATGTGGAAAAGGAGGACAGAGACTTAGAGGGCAAGAGTCAGTTGATATGCAGTCGGGATGACATGCAGAAAAAAAAGTTACACAGCACACTACTAACCACACAGAAATCTAGACTGGGCACCAAGGCCCTTTTTGCTGTGTGTATGACCAGTTATTGTTAATGGGGAAAAGTGGATGACTGTTAATGGTGAAGAAATACTCAGTGTACAAAACATTAGGAATCCCATCCAATTCACGAGTATGACCCGAGCTATGGCTCACCCTTTTGAGGCCCAATAAATAAATACATAAATGAATAAAATGAGTGACATCATCATCAATTTATCTCCGCCCCTTCACTGACATCTCCCTTTAATGAGTGAAGCAATTTTGACAGGCTAATTAATTACTCTTGACGGGACCAATCCACAAAAAGGGCAGGTGTAATGATTTGTACACTCAGCTGCAGGTGGAAGAAGGGAGAGAAGGGGGGGGGAGAAACCTCGTCCGTTAAAAAGGAAAAGGGAGTGGGTGCGTACTGAGTATCACTCAAACTGGATTCCCTTTTGGAGAAAAAAAGAGAGGATGGGAAGAATGGGAGACAGAGAGAGGGGCAGAGGGGAAGGAAAGAGAGGGCAAAAGAAGGAAAATTAAAAAAGGGTTAGAGACACAGGAGAGATGGAGCGGTTCCCATGAACGTGTGTCTGGGTGTGAGAGTGAAAACATAATGACTGAACCGCTGTAGAGAGTAGTGAGATAGGGCTAGTCTTACCCCAGGCCTTGCAGACTGAGGGCAGGACTACAAATGAATGACGGCACCAAGCAGAATGATGTGATGATGATGATGACAATAAAGATGTCTGACTGAAACTCTCTCTGCATGCATGCAAGAGTGTGTCAATTTTAACTTCCTTAACAAAACTATGACAGAAATGGGATCACAAATACACTACCGTTCAAAAGTTTGGGATCACCCAAACAATTTCGTGTTTTCCATGAAAAGTCACACTTATTCACCACCATATGTTGTGAAATGAATAGAAAATAGAGTCAAGACATTGACAAGGTTAGAAATAATGATTTTTATTTGAAATAAGATTTTTTTTACATCAAACTTTGCTTTCGTTAAAGAATCCTCCATTTGCAGCAATTACAGCATTGCAGACCTTTGGCATTCTAGCTGTTAATTTGTTGAGGTAATCTGGAGAAATTGCACCCCACGCTTCCAGAAGCAGCTCCCACAAGTTGGATTGGTTGGATGGGCACTTCTTTGAGCAGATTGAGTTTCTGGAGCATCACATTTGTGGGGTCAATTAAACGCTCAAAATGGCCAGAAAAAGAGAACTTTCATCTGAAACTCGACAGTCTATTCTTGTTCTTAGAAATGAAGGCTATTCCATGCGAGAAATTGCTAAGAAATTGAAGATTTCCTACACCGGTGTGTACTACTCCCTTCAGAGGACAGCACAAACAGGCTCTAACAGGTACTATTTAATGAAGATGCCAGTTGGGGACCTGTGAGGCGTCTGTTTCTCAAACTAGAGACTCTAATGTACTTATCTTCTTGCTCAGTTGTGCAACGCGGCCTCCCACTTCTTTTTCTACTCTGGTTAGAGCCTGTTTGTGCTGTCCTCTGAAGGGAGTAGTACACACCGGTGTAGGAAATCTTCAATTTCTTAGCAATTTCTCGCATGGAATAGCCTTCATTTCTAAGAACAAGAATAGACTGTCGAGTTTCAGATGAAAGTTCTCTTTTTCTGGCCATTTTGAGCGTTTAATTGACCCCACAAATGTGATGCTCCAGAAACTCAATCTGCTCAAAGAAGTGCCCATCCAACCAATCCAACTTGTGGGAGCTGCTTCTGGAAGCGTGGGGTGCAATTTCTCCAGATTACCTCAACAAATTAACAGCTAGAATGCCAAAGGTCTGCAATGCTGTAATTGCTGCAAATGGAGGATTCTTTGAGGAAAGCAAAGTTTGATGTAAAAAAAATCTTATTTCAAATACAAATCATTATTTCTAACCTTGTCAATGTCTTGACTCTATTTTCTATTCATTTCACAACATATGGTGGTGAATAAGTGTGACTTTTCATGGAAAACACAAAATTGTTTGGGTGATCCCAAACTTTTGAACGGTAGTGTAAACCCAAACTCACCTCTGCAATGAGATTAACATCTCCTCAGGGTTTTTGTTTACAAAAGGTAAATTCTGACTTATTTTCTTATTTTGTTGTGGAAAAAAAAACGGTTGATGACATTTACCATCATGTTTTGTTGACTAGATTAACACCGGTGTGTGTGTGTGTGTGTGAGAGAGTGAGTGTGTGTAATTGTGCTCACATCTCCAGCACAGTCTTCAGTTGCTCCAGTTTTGATTTCTTTTCCTCTATCTCACAGTCATTATGCTGACCCACGTCAACCAGCAGCAGACGGGCTATATCCAGAACTTCCTGGACACAAAGAGTCAAAAGTTAACCTCCATCGCAGTAATCTTGTTAATTTTCTCGTCCATGCTCGATGGACTCCATCTGAGATTTTCTGTTACTGACTGGTACACACAGACAGTTACAGAGTAGTTGCATTTAAACTTTTTCTTGCATGTGTGATGCCTCTGTGGACGAAAGAACTTGGACACGTAAGCACTCTGGACTGCACACCTGTGTCAAGCGTTTAATCAGTATTGGCACAAATTTCCCTGACCTATCACAGAAAATGTGAATATTATCAAATTTGCAAAGAATTGTGGAGATTTCACACAGGATTGATGTCTTTCGTTGAAATTAAGCCATATATTTCAATTGTTCACTAAACATACGTATTTAAAGTGTAAATTCTCCCCCAGGTCTGAGCCTAACTCCACCCACTGCATAACTTTGAAAAAATGATAAAAAGTGGGCAAGGGCCTGAGCGGGGGGGCTGAGGCAGGAGTAGCTGGGCAGATCCATGAGAAAGGCCCGGCGTGTCCAGAGTTGCCCCCACACACTGCCATGGTCCCCTCCACCAGCCCACCTTCAGGAACAGCATCAAGACACCTCCCTGCAAAGACACCCCGACCGCCGCGATGCGATTGCACCCCAGACGGAAGGGGGAGGTGGGTCATCCACCTCTGATAAGAGGGCGTTAGCATTATTTTATTTATTTATTTATTTCATGAAGTAGATAAGTCCCAACCAGTTGACTCTAGGTTAGCACTGGACTTGCAGAGTTCAGGGCTGATTTAAAACAGCAGATGGCATGTTGAGCATTTTCAACCCAATGTCGATTTTTATAAATTTGCTAAGAAATGTCAATATTAACACCAACACTGATGTCTTTCATCACCGTGCAGTCATATCATTTAGCTTACAGCTAAAAAAAACACATTTATGTGTTGAGTACCTCTTTAAGTATGCAGTTACTTTTTACAGGTAGCACTGAGGACGTTTGTTTTCGCTTTTTGCATTCTATATAGGCAAAAACATTGTCTAAATTCTTTTTACTTCACTTACCTACCAAACGTATTCCATTTTATAATTTTAAGTTATGTCCTATAGGGGTTTCACAGAATAGTCAGCTAGTCGACTATCAAAACCCTTAGTCGACACTGCATAGTTGTAGACTAATTGTTCATCTGTGGTTTACACACTGTGCAGTAATAAAGCAATGGCAATGCATCTATATCAGATATCCAGCTGGGGGCGCTGTGGGTGGACGTAACTTTTGTTGTTTGTTTGAACAATCATTTTCTATGCTATGCCATGTTAAATAAACAGAACTTAAGGTTTTTAGAGAAGGAAAGACTCCCGCTGTCTCCCGCTGTCTTTCAGTTTAACGTGTGACCGTGTTAACCGGTGACTTTAGTGATGGCAGCTGTGGAAAACACGAACAGAACACGTAGTGTCCCCTTAAAAGCCTTTAATTTTACTTTAATCAACTTTAAATACACATGCGTCTGTGTTTAATCTCTACGCTAACCATTTACCTAAGTTAAATTGTGCTCAGCAAGACCCACTCAATGTAATGTTTCTTATACTGTGGGAAACAAATCACAGCTAGCTGTGCAGTTGTATTTTATACTGTTAGCCTCAATCTGAAAGTGGCCCATATTCAGTTATTTAACCTGTAAGGCTATGATGTCAAATTCCTCATTAGACTTTCCCTACATTAAAAGTAACTTGGCAACGCCATTCAATTTACACTATATAGGACAAAAAGGACCAGAAGAATATATACTGTATTGAACATTCATAAGATAATTTAAGGCTTTTAAAAACAGCTGCCGTCACCATGACAACCACTGACACAGTCAGCAGAACATGATCACTAGTTCAACTGAAACACCTGCAAGAAGGCAGTCGCGTTGTTACTGCAGTCAAACAATATCTCCAGCTCAAACAGCCGGTCTAGTCCGATCAGATTGTAGCTCATTAATAAACAGCATCACAGAGCCAATCGAGGACTCGGCTATTTCATCGACCCCCAGATTGGTCCCGCCTACATTAGTTAACCCTTTAATGGTTGTACTGGAGACCGTTTGACAAGAATTGATTGTTGTTATTGGTGAAAGAAATATGATATATCTCCCGTGATTTATCGACCACTCGACAACTTTTTGGGAGTACTTGATGACTACTACAATGCAGCATTCATTAATGCCCATATGTCCTATGCAAAAAACAAAAGAAAAGTACGATATCTCACCAAGTCAAATTCCTCACATGAGCAATCTTACCTGGATTCCAATTCTGCAAGAATGTTATCAAATCAGTGATATAGTCTGTTTTGTGTAGTGTGTGTACCAATACCTAATTATTTCATTATTAGTAGACTAAAGATGTTCAATGAATTCAGTAAAATGCTGTGGATATTTGATAACATAATCCAAATAACTTACAGGACTCAATAAACACAACGGTTACCTAGTAAGAGTGAAATTGTTGATTTTTGTTAAGGGTCTATCACTATCTGCCAAATTATCATTAAGTAGATTAAGTCAAAGAGCAGTATTAAAGAGAGAAGGAGCAGGATGTGATAGACAGAGAAACAAGTTTTAACTGAACTGACCTGTAGCTGTTTTGGCTTCTTCAGCTTAAGTTTCCCTGACTTGTAGCCACCATATTTCTCAAACAACTCAAAGAACCTGGACACAACACAGATATAGGGTCAGTTTAGTAACATGGGGGTTAAGTGGGACCCATCAATGAAGGTAAATATTTACATCAACACATTTCAAAAATATCATTCTGGTACACTGAACCATCTTCACAAATCTAAATCAGTTTCTAAATAGGCATTTCTTGAGCTCCAAGATAGTTGAAATACAGATGGAGAAAAAGGGGGAGCATCTCATTTCTAGCTAGACAGTCCTTGTATTTTGCATATGCATTTAAATATCTAAACTACTTCAGATGCCATTGCCAGATGTTTTATCATCTAGTAAATAGAAAACGTCCCCCTTCCGATTTAAAAAAACAAAAGGAAAAACATTATTATCAAACAAAATTAATATTTGAATATTTTTCCCAGGATCAGGAGAAACTACACTTGAAAAATGAGACTTACAGAGGGTGCCTGACTTCCATTTTCATCTTTTGTTTTGGGGTGCGGTCGCCATGGCGGATGATGGCAATGACGCAACGCAGTTCCATCCTGGGGGAGGGGGGGTAACACAATCTAAATTTAATCTGATCAAGATATCCACATCAAGCCACAGCTAAACTCAAATAACCTCAAAACCATTACTGATCACCCATCAGCAACAACTGTCCCATGATATCACCTTGAGGGAAAAACCTGAGGATGGACAAAAAGGTCAAAAGGTCTTGTTTGAACTCTATAGTAAGTATAACTCTTCAGATTTCTTTCTTTAAAAAAAAAAACATTAAGACAGGAGAGAGAGAGAGAGTGAGAGAGACAAAGCGAGAGTGAAAGAGAAGATGACATCAAAGTTATGTCTTGTGCCTAGGTCTAAGTCACTGTAGGCCTCATGCAAGATGTAGGAGCATTCTCTTAAGTTTCTCTTATATAGTTCTCATTTGCTCATGCAAAAAGTGGGTGGGAGAAATCAATGTAGGCTTGACGAAACATTTGTTGTTGCTCACACTTGTAAAACACACATCTTGAATGTTGGATGCCATTTGTTAAGAAATTGAATAGAAGTGATAGGAATGTTCCAAAAACTCAACAGTAAGAGAAAATTAGAAGACTTTTGAAATAGTTCTTGCGTGAAAGCCAGTGTCTGAAGTATGTTTCGGGCGCATTGGCCAGTTAAGCCATTCTTAACATTTTAAATATTAGCAAAGGCTAATGGTTTGTTCACATTTTCCTTTCCAATTCCATTTCTTCTGGGCTGTATGTATTGCATTAAGACTGAATTACAGCTCTTTTCCCTTTTTTACGAACTCAAAACAATTAACACTGAAGTCCACATTGCTATTAATTTTTCAGATCAGCTTTGTCACCCCTGAGGGCCAGTGAGTTGTTAAACTGGTGTCCCAGTATGTACATTGTTCCTGATGTGGTGGGGACAATGGGGATGTCCTCAGCCTCCATAGGGATGGACCAGGGGATGTGTAACTGGGGGGCAAGTTCTCTCATCACCATGTTCCTGGAAGGGCAGAGAACTTTGGTCATAATCTTCACAATGAACAAGAGTCCATCCTTTACTGAAAAAAGGTGCAAAAATCTGTGTTTCACGTTGTTTTAAGAGGTAATTTAAAAGTTGACTCTCTTTGGAAATTCCAAAGCCTTGAGCCTGGGATGAAAGAAATAACCAAGGTTGGGATTCTCACAACAACCATGCACTAGGATCATCACTAGAAAAATGAATAACACGAAGAAATACAATAATAGGGCAAATAGGTTTAAATGCTGCCAAAGCCAGATTATAGGAAAAAAAACACTTCTATATAAAAGGCACAGTCTACTGCCTTGCTCTCTCCCTCATTGCTGCATGTGAGATCCAGTTGTCATTGTATCATATTTGTCAGTATGCAGTGTCACTAGCTGTTGATACCTTTCTGCAATGTCACCAAATCATGTACAATTATTCATCTTTGCAAGTCATCTTACTTTGATTCAGCATTTTGAAACACTTTTTAAAAGGCAATTCAGAAAAGAAGATGCTGGGGAAAGCATAACCAAACGATGCCACTGCAAGACTGCTAATGTCAACAGGGAAGCTATGTCAGGGGGATTTTTGGAGCCTTGCACATTCTCGTTCTCGTTCTCGTTCTCTCTCTCTCTCTCTCTCTCTCTCTCTCTCTCTCTCTCTCGCTCTCTCTCTCGCTCTCTCGCTCTCTCTCTCTCTCTCTCTCTCTCTCTCTCTCTCTCTCTCTCTCTCTCTCTCTCTCTCTCTCTCTCTCTCTCTCTCTCTCTCTCTCTCTCTCTCTCTCTCTCTCTCTCTCTGAGGCTTGAATTACTTTGTGTGGACATAAATCAAGAGCTACTTGGGATGTAAAGATGCCAGCTGTATCCTCTGAGCTCTCTGGTGCTGTGGATACACTACAACACAACTTTTGCAAACAAACTGAAGAAATGCAGGCAGAAAAATATCTGAAAAGCCAGCGACATTCAATCAGTTATTGATTGTTTCCTTGTTACAGTGAGTAACCTCTACAAGCAAAACTCATCAATACAGTAAAATATGGAAAACAGGTCAAATCAATATCAATAATAGCCTATATATAACTTTTTTGTGTCAAAATTAGATTATTGTGGACTAATAAAGCAGTATGGACAAGTTTCAATTCAGTATTTCAGATAAGTCAACAACCTTGACAACATCTGCTGTCCATTATCATCAAGCTGTTATTGTTATTGTGTATCGCAGGTATCACAATACTTCGTTCATTTTCATTGCCCATACAATATGGGCCCAAGCTAAATTTCCATTACATTTTTCATTATGTCATGGGGTCAGAAAGAGAGAAAGAAAGCTAAAATTAGATTAAATATATACCCAGAAATAATGACACCTACCCCAGAACTTTGGCACAGTCATCATAGTACTTCATTGAGTTTTTGACAAAGCTAAAGCCATTGACATCGCAGACAAAGGAATGGCCATTGGCTCTCAGCAGGTCAAACCCACACACCGTTTGCTGGAGGGAAACAGAGAGCTGGATCACTGCTATTATACAGTGTAAAGAGAGATACCAGAGCCAATGAACATTAGAACAACCTGCCTGTGGGGAATTGCTACACAAACTCTCAAGACACCAATGAATACCCACTTTTATATGAGTGAATCTATCAATAAATAAATGAATGAATGTTTTATTTTTGTGTTGTTCCGTTTAAATGGCATATCCTACATGGGATTATATTACAAACTGTAACAGACATACATTAAAGTAGAAAATAAAAATGAATGCATAAATTTAAAATTTAAAACATGTACTATTGGGCAAAATGTTTGCCGATTCATTCAGCGCTCCCGCTCTCTCTCTGTCGTTATGTGAGGCCTCAATCTCTATATTGCTAAAGAGGGGTAAGAACCCCCTTGATTGTGCATCTTATTGACCTATCTTGCTACTTAATACTGATGTGAAGGTACTGGCTGAAACCTTAGCTCACTGTTTAGAGACTGCTTCCAGTTATAATTTCTCCAGACCAGACTGGATTTGCCAGTTTTCAACACAGGTCTTTTTAACATTCTTAATTCTAAGCCTTTTTAGACCACAGAGGTGGTGGTATCATTTGACACAGAAAAGGCTTTCAACCGGGTGAAAAGGGACTTCTTTTTTTTCTCTTTTTTTTTTTTTACTTTAAGAAAATTTTGTTTCGGTGATAATTTTATATTCTGAGTCAGATGATTGTACTTATGCCCAAAGGCCTCAATACATACAAATGATATAATCTCTTCCTCTCTCCAGTTACACAGAGGAACTAGATACAGGTGCCCTTTAAGCCCCCTGTTCTTTGCGATAGCAATAGAACCTCTGGCCACAGCCCTGCATAGTGACCACAATGTCCATGGTATTCATAGAGACCAGGAACATAAGGGATCACTTTTTGCTGATAACCTGTTGGTTTTTGAACCTGACCCCTTGGTCTGCATCCCTAAGATCTTGACATTATTGAAGGATTTTGGGATTTTTTCCAGATATAAACTCAACTTACATAAAGTGAACTAATCCCAATTAACTCCGCGGCAGGTGAATGTCCGCTTAGTTCCCTTCTGTTCTACATTTCACCTAGCAAATTTATTTATCTTGGCATTGTTGTAACACGGAGATATAATGATCTTCTTAAATGTAACTTTCTAACTCTGCTAGGCCATATTAAAATTGATCTGAAGCGCTGGTCTGGGCTCCCTCTATCTCTATCAGGTCGTATTAATGCAGTTAAAATGAATATCTTACCCAAATTGTTATACCTCTTCCAATCTATACCAGTTTATATTGAAGAGATTCTTCTCTTCGCAAGATAAACTTATTTCATCATTTATTTTGAATAGAAAAATGCCTCAGATATCAAGCGGTCATTCAAAAACCCCAAAAAACTGGTGGAATGGCCATACCAAGTTTTCCACAATATTACTGGTCCTGTAATGTAAGGGCACTGTCCTTTTGGCAGTCTAAGTTCACAGGCACCGAAATTCCATGTTGGTTAGCCTTTGAGATGTCATCTGTCTCTCATGTGTCTTTGCACTTGCTTCTCTGCTCAGCACTCCCTCGGGCTCACCCTTTATACAAATTAACTGATAACTCAGGTATATTTGAGTCTATTAATATTTGGAAACAATTCAGACATGCTTTCAAATTTAAAGATCTCCCTATTGGTACCCCCATTACAAAAAAAAAAATCAGTATTTTGTCCCCTCTATTTCTGATGGAGCCTTTGAGCTTTGGAGACTCAATGGAATATTCACTTTGGAGGACCTATTTATTGACGATGATTTTGTGTCTTTTGATCAGCTGTCTGAGAAGTCTAATTTACCTTGAAGTCAATTTTTCAGATATTTGCAGATTCGTGATTTTACTTGATATAGTAAATTTAATCGTTTCCCAGTTCCGCCTCCAAAGACCCAACTGGACCACATTCTTGAAATCAATCCTGCTGAAAAAGGGTATATCAGTAGTAAAATTTATTATGCAATTAATACTTTCGGCCAAATACCACTTGAAGCCCTAAAAAAGTCCATGGGAGAATGATAAGTAAATGCCCATTCCAGAGGAAACTTGAGATCTAGATCTTTGGGGGATGGTGGCGCAAATTCATATTCGCAGCGGCCTCACCCAGTACCAGTGTGGGAAGATGGCGGCACGAATTACCATTTGCGGCGGCCTCACCTAGTACTGTCGATGCAGTGTCTTTGTCCATGTCTGCATCTAAGTTTTGTCTTCGTTTGTTGGCTGGGAGAGCGGCTGCTTAATAAGCTGCGAGCGCTTGGTTGGCTGCGCTGTGGGTCCAGGGGCCGCGGCCTTGCCCAGAGTTGCACCCAAGGAGGTAACACCAAGGGCAGTCTGACAGGACGTGGAAGCTGGGCAGACTAAGCTAACTGCTAGCCCATGCAGACTGGCAGTTCCGATAACACTGAGGGCGGTCTGGCGGCGGCCTCACCTGGCGCTGACTGTGGTGTTTTTGATGTCATCATGTGAAGTGCGGGGAGGTGTGTCAAGGATGTCTGGCTGGGACAGCTGGCACTGGATCGGCTGGGAGGGCTTGGTCTGCTTCATCCGATTGCCACAGGGACCATGGCCCCTGCCTGAAGCTGCGCCCGAGGAGGAAACACGGAGGGTGGTCTGACAGGACGTGTAATCAGGGCAGGCTAGGCTAACTGCTAGCCCATGCAGAGCGGTGGTTCCGACAGTCATCCTGGCTGGCGTTTGTTCTCTTGGACAGTGGTTTATTTATTTATTCATTCATTTATTTATTTTAATTTGGATATATGTGTTAGTTTGAATATGTGTGTTCTTGTAATGCTTGAATTTGTTTTTGTCTGTATGTTGCACTGCCGTGGGCTGGGGGAAATGGCATTTCATGTGTGCGAGTACATGACATGAAATAACAAATAAAGTGTTCCTGATCTAATAATTAGGTGGATACACTCCTCTATATGCACAACACATGGCAAAATCCAGTTCAAAGTAGTGCACCGCCTTCATTGGTGCAAAGAGAAATTGGTTAAAATTAACCCAGATTTAGACTGCAACATGTGACAGGTGCAAACAAGCAACTGCCAGTCTCATATATGTTCTGGTCCTGGCCGAAATTAACTCAGATCTGGCGCTCCATCTTTGAGGCCTTGGCCGCTGTTTTACGTTTCCCATTTGAATCTTCTCCTCTGAGTGCCATGTTTGGGGTCATTCCAGCTGGTGCATCTTTAAATGCTACTTGGGACAAACTGTTGACCTACACCAATGTATTAGCTAGGAGATTGATACAGTTCAAATGGAAGGAGGCCCCCCCCTACTCTCACATGTTGGATTACAGTGGTTATGCAGTTGCTAAAATTAGAAAGATTATCTATACCATGAGAGGGAGGATCTACATCCAAATTCCACTTAACATGGAAGCCCTTTTTAGATTTTGTGGAGGAGTTAGATGCTCGGTTGGTGGCTGGGGTTGATGAATGTGCAATCTAGTTCTCAACTCTTTCTCTTCTATCCTCCTTTTCCATTTTGCTTACTTATTTACTTATTTTTTTAGTTAATTTCCCCCTTTTCATTTGTTAGTTTAATTTATGCTTGTAAATTGTTTACTTTGTTCGTTTTCATTTTAGTTATTTTAATTCATGTTATTTCAGGTGGCATGCCAGGCGGGGTGGTAGTGTGGTGGAGGATGTTGTATGGGTCTGTGGGGTGGGTGGGTGGGTGGACAGTGGGTAGGGGTTGTTGTTGTGGGTGTGTTTTGAGAATTGAAAATAAACCTTGTTTAAAAACAAAACTGTGAGTAAAAAAAAAAGCATGAAACTTAAACTGTGATAATTCAAAAACTGTAAAGGACATCAGAAATCTGTATAAAAGTTTAATAGTTCAAAGTCTCGTGACCCGTTTAAAGTTTAAATGCAGTTTGTAGCTGAAAGTATGCAGAAGTAGTTGGAATTCAAAGTGGAGTATGTTTGAAGAGGATTTGAACATTGAAAGTTGAATGTAAGCACACATGTCCTTAAAGAGCTGAACATTTTGATATTTGAATTGTTTCTTAGCTGAAAGTACGCAGAAGTAGTTAAAGTCCAGAAAACTGGGAGAATAAAGAAGAAGAAGAAGATAATAAATCCTGGGAAGAACTTAAGTGTGCTAGCTTCCAGCTATCCCACTAAGTAGAATGACTACTCATCAGGTCGTAACATGTGATGTGAAAAGGTCAAGTTCCAGGGATGAAGCCTAATATCAGCAAGCTGAGATGCTATAAAACTAAATTTCTGCACATCATACAAGCAAGCAAACACTCTTTCAAGTTGGAACATCAACAACAATTTTCTTTGTTTAGAGAATCACTGATCTCAACAAAATGACATCCACTGCCATCCATAGCCTGCAACCGACTTTACAGGAAGTCATGAGACTTTGAACTATTCTACCTGTAACTATGCAGTTATCTGCAAAGAATGTCTACTTCCTGTCTGTCAGAGATGTGTTGCTGAATATGAACATTTAGGAGAGGCGAGATGGATTTAAGCCATTAGGGTGGACTTTTTTTTAATTACCCAAGACAAAAATTACTTTGAATTAAACAGACCAAATGGAATATAAAGAGTTTATTAGACTAAATAAATTGTTTGGCTCTTGTAATATTATAGTAGTAATTATTATGCAAGTATGGAAGGAAAAAAAGTTCACAGTTATTTTCAACTGTAGTCATCATCACCATCATCAACACGTTCATCATATTATCACTCCTCCTTCCAGCTCCTTTTACTTGTACCCAGTGATTACCTTGAAGGCCAGGCAGACCTTGCGGGCCACCAGTTTCTCCATGGCGGTGAGCATGACAGGGTATCGAACTTCCTTTCCCTCGCTGTCCCGCTCCACTTTACCATCTAACGCTGGGGACTTCCGCGCCTCAGCGTGGGCGTAGTCTGGACCCACTGTGTATACCTAGGGTCACCAGAGCAACAGATAGACACGCATACACAAAAAAGAAAAATACCTTAAAACCAATTGTGAAAGCCTGGAATTTTGTAAATGTCAGAAGAGAGCTGACAATTAGCATGGGCTTCAGTAAAGAAAATGCTGGAATTAATAACCATAATACATTTCATCTCAAAAGAATATAAGCATAACAGATACAAAAATAACAGGTGAAGTTACCTTACATGGAGAAACTGTAATATCTTGGGTGAGCAAGGGTTAATCAAGGTAGTCAAGTGCTAATGTATATTGGGTGATGAAGTAGTCATTTGCTGAGGCAATATACAGTTCTACCAGCCACTAACTGAGCAATCAGAGCACCTTGACATCAGTTCCATCGGTGGGCATGAACTCTTCGTAGATGTAGGATCCAGTCTTACGAACGCTGCTCTCTGGGGAGTACACACTGCTGCGGCTCCCTATCTGCAACACAGAGAGACACACCAGGCAGAGGGAATGCATGCATGAACACACACACACACACACACACACACACACACACACACACACACACACACACACACACACACACACACACACACACACACACACAATGTCAGAGAAAGACCACAATAGACAACAGAGAGATTGAGAGAGGGAAGTGGACAGATAAATTCAGACAGAGTAAGACAGAAACAGAAAGAGCAAATTAGAGAATATCAGAAAAAGAGTAAGAAACAGGGAGAGCGAGAGAATAGCAAGAGAGTAAGACAAGTCACATGACATCTTTTCCACTGTCCTCACGCAACACAAAATGCCTTCCCGTCACTCTAAACAAGAGTGTTAGCTAAATGACTAAATCTCATCTCTCATCATCAGCCGCTTCTCCGGGGTAGGGTCCCAGTGGCGGCAAGCTAAGTAAGGCACTCCAAACATCCCTCTCCCCATGGGGGATCCCAAGGTGTTCCCAGGCCAGATTGGACATGTAGTTCCTCCAGCGAGTTCTGGGTCTACCGCGGGGTCTCCCCCCAGGTGGATGTGCCCAGAAAACCTCCAAAGGAAGGCGCCCAGGAGGCATCCTTATCAGTTGCCCGCACCACCTCAACTGGCTCCTTTAGACACAAAGGAGCAGCAGCTCTACTCTGAGCTCCCTCTGGATGTCCAGGCTCCTCACCCGATCCCAGACACCCTACGGAGGAAACTCATTTCAGCCACTTGTATCAGCAATCTCACCCATTTGGTCACTACCCAAAGCTCATGACCATAGGTGAGAGTTGGAATGAAGACTGACTGGTAAATTAAGACCTTTGCCTTCCGGCTCAGCTCCCTCTTCACCACAACGGTCCGGTACAACGTTCACATTACTGCTGATGCTGCACCAATCCACTTGTCAATCTCCTGCTCCATCCTACACTCACTCATGAATAAGACCCCGAGAATTCCTTCATTTGAGGCAACAACTCATCCTCAACCTGGAGGGAGCAATCCACTATTTTCCGGTAGAGAACCACGGCCTCAGACTTGGAGGTGCTGACTCTCATCCCAGCCATTTCACTCTCAGTTGCAAACTGCCCCAGTACACACTGGAGGTCACATTCTGATGAAGCCAACAAAACCACATCATCTGCAAAGATTAGAGATGCATTTCTGAGGTTCCCAAAAAGGACACACTCCCCACCTTGGCTGCGCCTTGAGATCCTGTCCATGAATATCACAAACAGAATTGGAGACAAGGGACAACCTTGGCAGAGTTCGACACCCACCGAAAATATGTTTGACTTTGTGCCGAGAATGCGGACACAGCTCTCACTTTGGTTATACAAGGACTGGATGGGTTGTGGCAACTGCCCTGGTACCCCATACTCCCGCAATACCCTCCACAGAGTGCCCTGGGGTACACAGTCATAAGCCTTCTCCAAGTCCACCAAACACATGTAGACTGGCTGGTCAAACTCCCATGCCTCCCTCAGCACTTCCGCAAGGGTAAAGAGTTGGTCCATTGTTCCATAGCCAGGATAGAATCCGCATTGTTCCTCCTGGTTCTGAGGTTTGACAATCGCTCAGAGCCTCCTTTCCAGCACCTTAGAGTAGACTTTCTCAGGAAGGCTGAGAAATACGATGCCCCGATAATTGGAGCAGACCCTCCGATCCCCTTTTTTGAATATAAGAACCACCACCCCAGTCTGTCACTCCACAGGTACTGTCCCCGACCTCCACGCAACACTGAAGAGCCTTCAGCATCTTAGGGCAAATCTCATCCACACCCGGCACCTTGCCACCAAGGAGCTTCTTAACTACCTCAGAGACCTCTGCCAGGGATACGAGCGGGGCTTCCCCCAAGTCTTCAGACTCTACCTTCTCCAATGAGGACGTGTTAGCTGGGTTCAGGAGCTCCTCAAAGTGTTCGTTCCACCGCCCGACAACATCCCCAGTCCGGGTCAGCAGTTCCCCTCCCCAGCTGAACACAGCCTGAGTCAGGCCTTGCTTCCCTTCCTGAGTCACTGGATGGTTTGCCAGAACTTCCTTGATGCCAACCGAAAGTCCACCTCCATAGCCTCACCAAACTCTCCCCACACCCGAGTTTTTGCTTCCACGACTGCGGAAGCCGCTGCCCTTCTGGCCTCCCAGTACCCGTCTGCTGCTTCAGGAGACCCCTGGGCCAACCAAGCCCAAAAGGCCTCCTTCTTCAGCCTGATGGCTTCCCTCACCGCCAGTGTCCATCAGTGGGTTCTTAGGTTGCCACCTCAACAGGAACCGATTACCTTATGACCACAGTTCCTGCCTGCTGCATCTGCAATAAAGGCTTTGAACATGGCCCACTCAGACTCCATGTCCCTAGCCTCCCTCGGAATACATGAGAACCTCTTCCAGAGGTGGGAGTTGAAGACCTCACGGACAGGGGCCTCCGCCAGATGTTCCCAGTTCACCCTCACTACACGTTTGGGTTTGCTAGGTCTGTCCGGCAGCCTACCCCATGATCTGATCCAACTCACCACCAGGTGGTGATCAGCTGACAGCTCTGCTCCTCGCTTCACCTGAGTGTCCAAAACATATGGCCACAGATCTGATGATACGACCACTGTCTATCATCACTCCTCCGCCTAATGACTAAATTACAAGTTGAAAACGTTTTTTTTTTTTTAATGGTGAGGCCAGTCTGGGGAAACCTACCTTTCTGAAGAGCCTCTGGCTACCCCCTCCTGCTGAAGTGGGGTAGTAAATGTAGACATTGTGGTCCTCGGCGCAGACAGGTTTCTCCACAAATGGCTTAGGGAACACCTCACCGTTCACCTCCACATGGTCCTCGCCCTCCACAAGGTTACACTCTGGATTGACATAGGCCTTTTATTCAGCTGGCTGGGCAATCTTTATAGCAGTCTAAAAAACATTTTGAATGTTTGACTTTTGGCTCACTAGCCTTCCTCTCTAACCTTTGACACTTAACTGTAGATTTACCCCTCATGAGGTGTAACCCTGTAATTCATTGTCTAAGAAACCACTAGTAGATCTAAGGACATTGTTTGCATTTGCTAATGTGATACAAAAGGAAGACTTTACTGACCCTCTGGTTTGTCAGGATCTCGGTTTAACACGGCATAACGTGGCAGGTCGATACCTTCTTCCTGTAGTATACGGTACACGTCCCTCCTGACGAGAGACAAGACAAAAGTACACATGACATCCAAGAAAGAATGAGATGATGTAGGGGTGTAGGTGTGTCCGTGTGTGCATTCCACTATGGTGTTGTGATGTGTGAAGTTGTGGTTTGAACATGCCTGCATTTTGATGTAGTTGTGCCTTGTGTGTGCGCATGTGAGTGAGTGAGGTATGTTGATGTGTTGTGTGTGCAGAATGTTGAAAAGTTTATTTTGTGTTTATGGTCAACTGGAATGTATGCATGTGTGTATAGCTGATGTGTGTCTGTGTGTACGCTGTACAATCTGTCATGTGTATTTTTGATGTGTGTGTACACATCTGTGAATGTGTATGAGGTGATATGTGAAGTGTGAATGTGTCGGCCCTGTGCTGGACTGGTGGCCTGTCCATGGTGTCTCCCCGCCTGCTACCCAATGACTGCTGGGATAGGCTCCAGCATCCCGCAACCCCAATTGGGAAAAGCAGCTTGGATAATGGATGGATGAATGGATGTACATATCTGCTCAATTTGTACCTGTCCTGTATGAAGTACTGCATGTTGAGGTCATTGATGAGCAGCGGGTTTCGCAGCTGGGCATATTCTACAGCTTTGTCCAGAGGGAAACCTGAATGCATGACAACATATCATTGCAACACATCAACATGCACACACACACAAACCATCTAGTTTTCTAGTGATCCCCTGGGTTTTTGCTGACAGACAGGTGGGTATTTAAGTAAGACAGTTTAAGTAATACAGGTATTTAAATAAGACAGTTGTAACAGTATACAGCATACTGTGTTGAGATATGTTCCTGTGACTATGCAATCTTTCTAACATTTGGTATTTCATCTTATGTGACAAACTCCATTCCTCTGGTATTCCAATAAGACGAAAAACAAAGACTAAGGCTGATGGTAGATATTCAAAGAAGGTTGAATAAGTTCACCTGGATACAGCGTTTAATGGTCGCACCCATATCTGCACATGCACCTGGTCGTTGGTTTCAGTCATTACGCATCTGTTGCCATCTTACAATACTGTGATTGCAACATTCCCAAATCCTCTGTGAATAGTACACATGGCCTTTGAAACTCTAGTTAATGGTCACAACCACATTTGCATATGAAACTGGTCGCTGGTTTCAGTTGTTGTGATACTGTATTGTTTATAAGGGGTGGGGATACCTGCAGTCAGTTTAGACTGAAGAGGTCACTTAGATGAGTGATGAAACGTATCTGTCAAAAAACGTTGTATCCATATGAACCGATTCAACCTTCTTTGATTTTCTTACTTGGATTATTGAGCATGCAGCAAGACAGTCATTGCAGATACAATTCAACTCTGCTCTGGTGTTTAATACTTAACACATACACTGATACAGAGACATGCGCAAATATCTATTTCATAATATGAAGCGGTATGAAAAATCATTTTTAATTATTGTTATTATAAGCATTATTATTAATGGTATTTTTCTTATTATTGAAACAAATGCCCTGCTACTTGTGTCAATTATGCAGGTAAGGACAACAGCTTTAGATTGTGGGTAGTTGCTTTCTGGTTTTTAATCTACAAGTGTTATGCCTGCCATTAGGACACACAGCCACATTTACAGTAATTACTGTGAAAATTATTTCTTCATTGACAACTTTTTACTACGAAGCTCATTTCTCTTGACATTTGACAGCATCGTTACCTCTGGTTGCTTCATGTCTAATTATATCCCAGTATGTACCCATTTACAGCCACAACAACCCTTATACAGACTAAACATTTACTCTCAGGGACATGATTTCTATCAGAAGGCTTCTTCAACCTTGTTATATATTAACAACTGCTGTGTACCATGTATGGAAATATTAGCCAGCTGTACCACCAACTGACGGTCTAAGGAGTACAAGACTGATGAGACTAAGCCTATGGTCTGAGCTACACTGTACAAGTCCCGTCTCACTTGAAATAGAAGAAGTGGAAAACTGTACAGAGTCACACTGTGGCAAACAAACTGTGACTCAAATAGATCACTCAGACATTGTGGGGGAAGGAAAGAGGAGTTTTACTGAATGTGTGCCTGCATTTCTTGTTAGTCATTTTACTGGTGGCACTGTGTTTTTTTTTTTTTTTTTACGCTATCCTTTCTTGGTGCCATTTGGAATATGGTGGCGCGAACTCACGTTTTCAGCGGCTTCACCCAGTACTGACTATGCAGTATCTTTGTCCATGTCTAAGTTTGTGTCATCGTGTGAAATTTTTTTATTTTGATCTTCGATTTTTTTTAAAAAAAATTTTAAAGGCTGGGAGAGCTGCCATTGGATCAGCTGAGAGAGCTTGGTCTGCTGCATCCTGTGGGCCCAGGGACCACGGCCCTGCTCGGAGCTGCGCCCGAGAGGAAACACCGAGGCGGTCTGGCAGCGGCCTGACTAGCATCAACTGCACAGTGTTTTTGTCTGCGTCTGCATTTGTGTCGTCGTGTGGAGTGCGGGGAGGTGTGTTGAAGGTGTCTGGCTGGGAGAGCAAGCATTGGATTGGCTGAGGGAGCCTGGTCTGCTGCGTCCGGTGGGCCCAAGGACCACGTCCCTGCCTGGAGCTGCGCCGATGAGGAAGCTCCAAGGGCAGTGTGACAGGACACGGAAGCGGGCCAGGCTAAGCTAACTGTTGGCCCATGCAGACCGGCAGTTCCGACAGTGATCCTGGCTGGCTTTCATTCTCTGGACAGTGGAATTTTTGGACTGTGTTGCACTGAATGGACTGTGTTGTTAACTGTTTGTGTTTTTTTTTCCTTTGTTCTCTCCGTTTTTGTATGTTTTTGGTGGTGTCGTTTTTGGAAATTTTGGATATGTGTTTTTATCTTTTGTGTTGCACTGCTGTGGGCTGGGTGAAACGAAATTTCGTTTCTTTTGTGTATGCAAATACATGATAGAAATGACAATAAATTGTTCCTGATTCCTGATTTCATCCTTTGCGGCAACTGATAATGCTGACTACAAAGGATTCCAAACCAATTCTACTGCATTCATCCATAAATGTCCTTGCATTAAGAGTGTTCATTAAATGCCTGAAAATAAAAATGTGCAGCTGTGCACATGGATGACTTGATGTTATTTGAAAGAAGAGGTGCATTTTGTGTGTTATAACATGTTAAGATTACACGCCAAGCTAGTAGACAGTCACTGGTCAATGCCAGACAGGCTGGTGTGGCTTAAGGGGGACTGGCATCACGCAAAAGGTGATGAGCGGCTCTGGCATGAGGAAGCAGTGTCCTCTACAAATCCAATACGTATTTTTGCCCTCCTGAATGAAGCCACAGCACCTCTCTGAAACCCTTGTTCTTTGATGAATCAACAGGTAAGTCAGGCTTCCTGGGGTGTCGACAGCCGTCTTGGATCTGGATTTCCCACAACGCAAACGGACGTGAGTTGTGCTATGCCATATGAAGCAATGTTCATAAATGCAAAAAATGTTTACCTTTGGAATGGAACGAAATAAGGCAATCGCAGAGGGGCCAATTTTCCACAGGCTGCTCCAAGATCACCTCCTCGGGGAAGATTACCACGTCAATGTAGTCGAACTTGCACAGCCGTTCCAGGATCTGGGTCATGGGCTTGGACTTGGACTTCTTCATCATTGCACAGATGCCCACCACAATCTGACGCTCAGGTGGCTAGAGGTGGGTCAGGGAGAAGGAAGAGGGTGAAAGAAAGAGAGAGCAAGAAAGAGGTTGGTGACAGGGATTTGACGATTTAAGTGTTAAGGGAAAGAAGAGCTGAAGAAAGACGGGGAGAGTTGTGCATCAAAACAGTCTAGTCAAGTGACACTTGATCATGTACCAAGTAGGGCCATGTGCCAAGTTTTCATTCCAACCGAACACTACACCAGCTGATTTCAATGTTTATTCCTCCCCAGTCTGGCTGGAGGTGTGTTAAGCTGTGAAATCAGCTGGGGTAGTGCTGGTTTGGAATGAAAACCTGCATACGCATGGCTCTCCATGGCACCTGAGTGAGTATCACTGATCTAGCGGCAAGACACCCTTCAAAAAGGACACAGTTTCAATTTCCTATCAAACGCCACCTCGCATCAGAACAGAAAAATACACCCTTACTTGCTCCGTTTGCATCGGATAACAGCGTCCACTTAATGACAACTGTAATTAAAAAAAACCATTAATAATAAGAGAGTCACACAGATAGATAATAAGTTGGAGAGGCAACACAGCTGTATCAGAGGTCCTTTTATAGTAGCACTCGGTAGCAAGACACTGCAGACTGGATTCCTTAAAGTTCTTCATTCACTGCGTTGTCCTCATTCACATCCCTGTCTTCATCTAGTTTTGCTATATTCTGTTCTCTCTCTTTCTCAAACCCTCTCTCTCCCCTTTTAAATAATTCATACTCACTGTGGTTCCACATTCCAAAGGCTCTAAACTGCCCTTTCCCTCTGTACATTCGACTGCACACTACACAAAATGAATGCAAGGCCAGAATCTACGGAATATCTGAGAGATGACTTAATAAATGATAATTATAACTACATAATACTAAAGTGATATATTTGATCAAGCTACTTTCTAATCCATTACAAATGCAGATCAGATGGTCTCCATGTCTTTTATCAATTCTCAAACTGTTAATAAAATGTTGAAATGGGGAAATTTGTCTATAATCAGATTGCCACGCACAGATCGCACCTTTCTTTGATAAGGCTTCTAGTGTCCGAGCTGAGTCATTTGTACAATGCTGTCCCTGGCCTATAATGACTAAAATTACCATTAAAATTTGCATCTGTTCAAATATGGATAATTCAAATAGGTCTGGCTTTGAATGTGATTTCATGAGACAATTGAAGAAAATAGGCACTCCTTACCGAATCATCCTCCTCATCTTCCATGTCTCTTTCCCTTAGGAACACGTCATTCTTCGGGCTTCCCCTCCATTCCCATCCATCTGCTCCTCCTCCAATGCAGGCCTCTGACATCATAAAACCTTCAGTAACATGGCTGCTCTGTGTGGCTCCACCCGGCAGGTTATTTACAGGTAAAAGGGAGAGAGGGATTATGGGGGACCAGACCAGACCAAAGCGGAGCTGACCCAATTATCCGTGGGACACTGTGAATGAATGGCTGATATTTGAGTCTGGTGGTGTCACTGAGTTGGTTGTGTGTGGCACAGAGGGCTGAGCTCTACGTGTGCATGCCCAGGATGAGGTAGTTTGAAAAAAAATGAGATTATACCTTGAGTTATAACAGGGAGCCAACACTTCATGTGTTGCAAGAGTGTATCTTAGTGTGTATTTGAGGTAGACAGTCAGAAAGCTAACTTTGTGTGACTTGAGTGATGCTCCCTGTGTCAGGAGAGAGATGTTCTGGTTCTAAACATTGCCCAGATCTGGCACTGCTTCTTCGCAGCGGGAGCTTCACATACGAGCTTCGGACACCATTATTCCTGCGATGGGAGAAGAAGAAACAGTTATTATCAACTTTGAATTGATTAATCATCTAAATCATGACCGTGATGCCCAATACAGGAAAACAAGAATAAAAAAAAGTCGTGTTTTACTGTTTGCCAAGTAAGTTTGCACATCAACTGGAACTTGATTTGGTGGAATGCTTGCAAACCTGTCCTATCAGTGTTCACACAGTATTGCACCAGAGTATTTCAACAGTTAACAGTTGCAGTACTGAACAATAGTGAAGCAATCTTACTTCAACACAATGAATAGCCGGCTTACTGATCACTTCAATGTTGTCACATCTACTGATTCTTAAAAGAGCCGCAGAGTTGTAATAGTATATATATATATATTTATATATAGATATATATATATATAGATATAGACACACACACACACACACACACACACACATCCTTGTGGGGCCCCCCTCACTGACTACATTCATTCCCTAGCCCTTAACCCTAACCATCATAAATACTACATGCCTAAACTTAACCCTTACCCTAACCTTAACCTAATCCTAACCTTAACCCCAAAACCAAGTCCTAACCCTAAAACACACCCTTTTCCTCATGGGGCCCCATAAAATACCCCCACAAGGTATGTGGTTTCAGGTTTTTAGAAAAACAAGCGCGCGCCCACACGCTCACACACACACACACACACACACACATGCTCAAATCTGTTGGTGCCTTTACAGCTCATTGAAATAAAGTTTCATTCCTCCTGAATAGTGATGACATTAAAAGCTACTTTGTCATGTGTACTTGTATGCATTTGGTATGTCATACAACAAAGCAAAGAAGCTGTGAAATCAGATGAATTACTCTTATTCTACAAAGATATTCTAAAGTGGCCTGGACACATTTGTTGGTAGCCCTTAGAAAAGATAATAAATCACTGGATTATAATGATATTTCAAACTAATTACTTTCTTTAATCAGTATCACATGTCTCCAACCTTGTTATCAGTCATTCAGTGTAATTAAATGGAGAAGAGTAGTCACTGTGCTGTTGGGTATCATTGTGTTCACCACAACAAACATGGATCAGAGAAAGCAAAGGAGAGTGTTGTGTGAGGAGACCAGAAAGAAAATAATAGACAAGCTTGGTAAAGGTAAAGGCTACAAGACCATCTCCAAGCAGCTTGATGTTCCTGTGACAACAGCTGCAAATATTATTAACCCACTTGAGGTCAATGGAACTGTAGCCAACCCCCCTGGATGTGGCCGCAAGCGGAAAATCGACCCCAGATTGAACAGATAGTGCGAATAGTAGGAAAAGAACTAAGGATAACTACACAACATATACAAGCTGAACTTCAAGGCGAAGGTACGTCAGTTTCTGATTGCACCATCTGTCGCTTTTTGAGTGAAAGTGGGCTCCATGGAAGAAGACCCAGGAGATCTCCACTTTTGAAAGATAAACAAAAATCAGACTGGAATATGCTGAAATGCGTATTGACAAGCCGCAATCCTTCTGGGAGAATGTCCTTTGGACAGATGAGTCAAAACTGGAGCTTTTTGGCAAGTTACATCAACTCTATGTTCACAGACAAAAAAATGACGCTTCCAAAGAAAGGAACACCATACCGACAGTGAAACATGGAGGAGGCTCAGTTATATTTTGGGGCTGCTTTGCTGCACCTGGCACAGGGTGCCTTGAATCTGTGCAGGGCACGATGAAATCTCAAGACTGTCAAGGCATTCTGGAGTGAAACGTACTGCCCAGTGGTTCTCAGGGGTCACCACAGCTGATTTTAACGTTTCCATCGGTACCCTGTGAGGACACAGCACCAATGGCGGCCGTTGTTAACCCGGGCCTCAACCGATCCAGTATGGTCTTGTCAATCCGTATAATGAATTGGCAATATTTTATGTCGAATGCCCTTCCTGACACAACCACTAACCCTATGGACAGGGGCACAGGTAAAGCGCTGGATGCCATCCCAGTATTCATGTACTTGCACCCATGCCTGTCGCCTGAAATTTGAGCACCTCTCTCTCTCTCTCTCTCTCTCTCTCTCTCTCTCTCTCTCTCTCTCTCTCTCTCTCTCTCTCTCTCTCTCTCTATACATATATATATATATATATATATATATATATATATATATATATATATATATATATATATACATACATTATCCAAACTGCTTATCCTGCTCTCAGGGTTGCAGGGATGCTGGAGCCTATCCCAGCAGTCATTAGCCGGCAGGCGGGGAGACACCCTGGACAGGCCGCTAGGCCACCACAGGGCATATCTATATATATATATACATATATATGGCTTTTGACTCATATTATGACCAACACACAGCTGCTACTTCTCTGCAGCTTGTTTAAGAGTTGGTAGATGTGGCAACCATGAAATGATAAGTAAACTGGCTATTCACTCAGTTTGTTGAAGTTAAATTACCTCACAGTTGTTATGTACTGCAACTGTTAACTGTTAAAATACTCAACTGGTGCAATAAATGAAGTACAGATTACCATATATTCTTCTATTATTTATATTATTGCTGCAACCATTCTTTTCTTTTTTTTCTTTTTGAATTTTCCCCCTTTTTCTCCCCAATTGCATCCGGCCAATTACCCCACTCTTCCGAGCCATCCCGGTCGCAGCTCCACCCCTTCTGCCGATCCAGGAAGGGCTGCAGACTACCACATGCTTCCTCCGATACATGTGCAATCACCAGCCACTAACTTTCACCTGACAGTGAGGCGTTTCGCCAGGGGGACGTAGCACGTGGGAGGATCATGCTATTCCCCCCAGTTCCCCCTGAACGACCAGAGGAGGCGCTAGTGCAGCGACCAGGACACATACCCACATCCAGCTTCCTACAAGTAAACACGGCCAATTGTGTCTGTAGGGACGCCCAACCAAGCCGGAGGTAACACAGGGATTTGAACCGGCAATCCCCATGTTGGTAGGCAATGGAACAGACCACCACGCCACCCGGACACCCTGCTGCAACCATTCTTTAATATGAATATGTAGCGGTAATACCATATAGAAAATAATTAGTATCTTGTTACTTATAGTTTTGATTTTTTCAAATTTATCATGCTACTTTATATACTAACATTATCAAGTATTTGCACATACATTTATTAGCATAAAATGCCCAATTCTTAATATACGGAGAATTCCAAAGATATATTTATATATGAATATGTTTGTTTTATAATTTCTGTTAGATTCTTGTGGATGTGAACAACCCAGAAAGTCTATTTCATGGTAGCTGAAAACTTGCTTGGTTAAAAAAAAGATCAGTTTTGTTTATTTTATCGGCCCAAGCCAATGCCAAACTGTAGCTTGTCTGCAAAGCAGATAATCTCAAGCAGCACTTCAACACTATGCATGCTGCCAGTTTTAATGCCAACTACCCTAGAAAATTAAATCACCACAAACAAAAAAGAGCAGATATGATAACATCATACAAGCACTCCTTTTCTACTATCTGTAAATCAACATCGGCACAAGAGAGTGCAACAGCTGCATCACTGCATGTTTCATGGAACCTTGCTAAAGCTAAGAAGCCATTCACTGATGCTGAGTTGATTAAAATGTGTGCAATTCACGGCGCCCGGGTAGCATAGCGGTCTATTCCGTTACCTACCAACACGGGGGTCGGCGGTTCGAATCCCCATGTTACCGCCGGCTTGGTCGGGTGTCCCTACAGGCATAATTGGCCGTGTCTGCGGGTGGGAAGTCAGATGTGGGCATTGGTCCTGGTCGCTGCACTAGCGCCTCCTCTGGTCGGTTGGGGCACCCCCTTGATCAGCAGAGCGGGTGGAGCAGCAACTGAGATGGCTCAAAAGAGCAGGGCAATTGGCCAGATACAAGTGGGGAGAAAAAGGGGGAAATTGAAAAAAAAAATATGTGCAACTGATATGGTTGGCGAAGTTTTAAGTCATGATGAGAAAAACAAGAAAATGGTTGTGGAGCTATTAAAGCAGGTGCTATTGTCGGCTAACACAGCAACAAGAAGAGTAGAACTTATAGCGGAGGAGTGTTTTTCTAATCGACTCATCGATTTGAAGAAAGCAGAAGCCATATCACTAAGCCATAGTCTCATCTTATGACTGAACCGATATCGAACAGATATCTGTGTTTGAAAGATGTTTTGATGGGAAGACCTTTCGGGAAGAGCTACTTTGGTTGCTTCCTCTGCCTGGGCACACAACTGGGGAACTCATCTTTAATGAATTAACACAGTTCTTTGAGAAGAATGGCTTGGATGTGAACAAAATTGTGTCCGTTGTCAGCGATGGGGCTCCGTCAACGGTGGGACAACACAAGGGCTTGGTAAGCAGGCTTGCCGCTGTTAACCCAGCACTCATAGCATTTCATTGCATTATTCACAAATCAGTGTTGTGCACTAAACTGTGTGGGGAAATGAAAGAGCCGATGGATACTGTGACGAGACTGGTAAATTTTGTTTGCAGAGTTTGAGTCTGCAACATCGCCTTTTCAGAGCATTGCTGGAGGAAATGTCAGCAGAACATTGTTCACTGTCTGAACAAAGGTGTGTTGGAGAGGGCGTGCAACCTGCACGATGAGCTTGAGCCATTTTTATCCAGACTGAAGAGCCATAAACCCCAAGAATATCAGCAGTTTTTAAGCGACAATAAAGTGATGGCATTTTTTTTCTTGTGTGACATCATGTCCAATATAAATCAACTTATTCTGCAATTACAAGGCAAGAACCACACTGTTGCAGACATGTTTGTACAATGTGGGTGAGGCTTTCCGGCAAAAGCCGAGCCTTTTGGAGAGAGACATTCATGGGAGAAAGTTGTACTTTCCACATTAGCAGGAGCATTGTGAGAAGAATGAAATGTGGGAGGATCCAGCAATGAAGGATTTCATGACGAGCCTGGCAGAAAACTTCAAGGAACGATTTGAAAGCTCCCCTAAACTCTCAGGTGACAACCTCCTCTTCCTGAGACAGCTGTTCTCTGTTTCGGCTGATGGCCAGTGGACTGCAGAGGCCAAAAGGCTGGTACCTTCCATAGATGAGGCAACTCTTCAGATGGAGGTTTTGGAGATGGGAACATCTGATTTGCTCAAAGCACAACACAAGGACGTTGGGGTGAGTGACTTTTGGATCAACGTGGTTCCCCAAACTCGATTCAAAATCATGAGAGCTGTTGCAGTGCTCCTACTCACATACATATGCGAGTCATCGTTTTCTTCCATGAACTCGATCAAGAACCAGGAAAGAAGCAGACTCTCCAATGCACATCTTGGCCACTGCCTTAGGCTTGCCACAACAGAAAACAGGCCTGACATCAGAAGGATTGCCCCATCCCGTCGCTCTCACTTCTCTCACTGACTGGTGAATGAACATCCATTTATCTTGGTCCATTTGTCCATAATTAAATGTTGGTTTTGGACGCATTTTGTTTCAAGAGTGCATGTTTTTTTCTAGTGTGACCCTCAACACAGGCTTTAAGAATCTCAGACTTAAATTATTATTATTACTACTACTACTAACAATAATATCCATCCATTATCCAAACCACTTATCCTACTCAGGGTCGCAGGGATGCTGGAGCCTATCCCAGCAGTCATTGGGCAGCAGGTGGTGAGACACCCTGGACAGGCCACCAGTCCATCACAGGGCCACTACTACTACTACCACTAATCATAATAATAGAAATACTAATGATAATAATCGTAATAGCAACAACAATATCAGTGCATAAAACAACTTTTGCTGGTGCAATGGGGGGAAAAAAACCTGGACATTTTGGCCCTTGGCTTGGCATGCAATGACAGATTTGGCCCTAATTGGGGAGCCCTGATCTACAGCATGACTCAGCACAGCTCAGCCCTGTGTGCGTCACCACTGCAACGTGACAGTCAATTTTCTAACAGTCTCACAGTCATTTTTTTTTTATTTCTGTAAATGCATTTTCTATGGACGCACATCCTCCGAACAAATGCTGGCATCTTAACAACTATAAATTGCACAGCTTAGATTTTTAAATTGTGTCATAACAAGTCGGCGAACATTTTGTTCTATCATGTGTCCAAATAGCGTGAGAGTCGAGGATGTTACAGCGAGTTATTTTTCTCTGCAAATCCGGTTCTTAATTTGTATTGCAATCTATGTGGTAGTTGTATGGTACTCCTATTAATTTGTGGCTCACAGATCAACTTCTGTATGTCATTATGCTTTGGTAGTCATATTGTCTGAAAGAGCACAAATTTCTCTAAATTTTTAAATTATAGACTGTGCATGGAAATTAAATTTGTGAGACTTATAATGGCTTTAGTGTGAAATTTCTGTATAAAGCAGAACATTTCACCCAATACACATCCATTATAAACTCAGAAACTGTGAGGAAGGGCGTCCGGGTAGTGTAGCGGTCTATTCCATTGTCTACCAACACTGGGATCTCCAGTTCGAATCCTCGTGTTACCTCCGGCTTGGTCGGCCGTCCCAACAGACACAATTGGCCGTGTCTGCAGGTGGGAAGCCAGATGTGGGTATGTGTCCTGGTTGCTGCACTAGCGCCTCCTCCGGTCAGTTGGGGCGCCTGTTTGGGAGGAGGAGGGGGAACTGGGGGTATAGCGTGATCCTCCCACGTGCTGTGTCCCCCTGGTGAAACGCCTCACTGTCAGGTGAAAAGAAGCGGCTGGCGACTCCACATGTATGGGAGGAGGCATGTGGTAGTCTGCAGCCCTCCCTGGATCAGCAGAGGGGGTGGAGCAGCAACCAGGATGGCTCAAAAGAGTGGGGTAATTGGCCAGGTACAATTGGGGAGAAAAAAAGGGTGAAAAATCCAGAAAAGAAAAAAAAACTGTGAGGAAAAAAAAAAGTGTAAAACTTAAACAGACATGTTAAACTGATAATTCAAAAACGGTAAGATATCAAAAATCTGTATAAAAGTTTAATAATTCAAAGTATTGTTACCCATTTAAAGTTTAAATGGCGTCAATAGCCGAAAGTATGCGGAAGTAGTTGAAGTTCAAAATGGAGGGTTTGAAGATTTGAACGTTCCCTCCATTCACTTCCATTATAAGACTTGGCTGAAAAAATATATTTTATAAATTATGGAATCTAAAAACACATGTCCTTAAAGCGCTTAATGCTGATATTTGAATGGGTCCTGTAGCTGAAAGTATGCAAAAGTAGCTAGAGTTCAAAAAATTGCGGCAAATAAAGAAGATAATAAATACTGGGAAGAACGTTAAGTGTATGCTAACTTCCAGCTAGCTCACTAATAACACAAAAACGCAGCATTTCTACCACGTGATACTAAAACTTCCCACTTAAACTGCTTAAAATTCTACTTGTTTAATTTGGGAAGCAGTTCCTCAATATGGCCCACAAAGCATATTCAGCGGGACCAGAAACACTCACTCGTTGGGGTATTGCGATTACAGTTTGTGGTTGGTTTCGGATTATTGTGACCCAAGTGAGCGTCCTAACAGTCAATTTTCCTCTTTGTGAAAACTCGAGTTTGATTTTACTGTTGCTTGATGGCCCGAAAGAGCTAAAATTCAGGTTAACTAAAGATGTATTTGCTAAACCATAAGATATTGGCAGACCAGTAATGTAAACAACCATAGTGAGAGAGAAAAAAGGGGCGCATGCTCAGCCAAACCATGCATTTTTTCCCCCCATGGCATCTATGCTTTAAGTTAATTTAGTTACACACATTCACATCTGGGAACATTGACATTTTTACCAATGATCAACTACTGCACTGGAGCAGATGAGGGTTAAATGTCATTCTGTAGGGACCCTTGCCAAGGGTCATCTTGGGAGAGAAAACTTGTCAGTATTTTCCCCAGTAAGTTCGGGAAATCCAACCCACAACCTAAAAAGGCCATGATCTCGCTTCTCTGGGCTGCTGGCTCTCAACTTCAGTCTCAGGACCCACAGTACTGCTGCTTTCCCATTCTGTCAGGTACCCAGCCATCTAATTAGGGATTAGACCCGACACAACAGGTGAATGTAATAAACTACCTGTCAGAATAGAAAACCAGCAATACTGTCTGCTTCGAACTGGCCTGACCATCCATCCATCCATTCATTATCCAAGCCGCTTCTCCTGCTCGCAGGGTCACGGGGATGCTGGAGCCTATCCCAGCAATCATTGGGCAGCAGGCGGGGAGACACCCTGGACAGGCCACCAGACCATCACAGGGCATCACTGGCCCGACCAATGAAAAAATATTTTACTGTTCATGTGACTTTCTGGAATTTCCAGGTTGTTGCTCATCATCCTGGGCAACAGGGCTCGGTCACTTTCAACATTACAAAAATGAAGTTACTGTTGTGATTGGCTTTCACTTCACAGAAAGTCCACAGAGAGGTTTTAAAGGATGTGTATTCTTACTGTGATAATACTCTGAAATCAAGATGATGGAATTTGACATAACCCTTTATCAAACCCTCTGTGTGATTTATCAGTCATGTAAGCAATGAGCCTGTGTTGCAATATTCTTTTCCATGTATGTGATCAGCATCTTCTGTATGGTTTCCTTTGGTTTATTGTTTGGCTTTAAAGATTGTCTTATTTGCATTTGATTAATGAAGAAATTTCCTCTAGTAGAGCCACTAATATTTCACCTTTAGTTACTTTTCTAGGCTACAGGGTGTTTTAAAGTAGCCTAGTTCATCATATGGTGCTTTACAGAGAAATAAGGGCAAACAAATACGGTCAAATAATAAAAGAATGTTCTGCAAGAGCAGAAAGGAGACTGACAGACTGCTGGAGAAGAGATGGCAAAGTTGGCAGTTAGACAATTTTTTTTCTACTATGACTAATAGGCCTACTTCTACCAAAACAATTACTATTCCAACCGAGGTATCTTTTGTACTTGCTATCTAAGCTTTAGTCATCATCCTTCCATCAACATATCTGAACTAGGTTAGCATGTACAGAACGGGCACATCTCTATAAAGCGACAATCTCAAAGATTTCCACTGTACGTTAGATTATTAACGTTGTCCAGAAGAAGTTCCACCTTCTCCTCTCTGGTGACCACTGCCGACTAAAGTAAAACATGTCAGTTCAGGTCAGTTCCCTAGCTTGGATAATGGATGGATGTCAGTTCATATGTGCAGCTTAAGATTTTTTGTGGTAACAGCCGGACCGTCACAGCTTTTTTTAGATGCAAATGATTTCAGAAGCAAAGATTTTCCTGAATTGAGAGTGAGCTGAATCATTAGTGTCGGTAATAGGAGTAATGGAAAATACTGTAACAACCACGGATGATTAGACTCGCTAGCGCTTGGCCAACGGGTCGGTTTCTTTAGCTGCCTGGTTAGCGCAGTCGTCTGTGGTGCGGGCGACCAGGGTTCACTTCCCAGCTGCGGTTTCCGGCTGCCCTCTGAATTCGCTACATTGGTGTCAGATGTGGGATGGTGAGACTGTGAAGCCATCGGAAGCACGTGCGCCCAGAGGTGTGAGGGAGCTGGTATGCTGAAGCGCAGGGACGTACTTCCAAAAGGAGGGGAGTAGTGTAACGACCATGGATGACTAGACTCGCCAGCCCTTGGCTAATGGGTTGGACCCTTTAGTTGACTGGTTAGTGCAGTCGCCCGTGGTGCGGGTGACCTGGGTTCGCTTCCCGGCTGTGGTTCCCAGTCGCCCCCTGAATTCGCTACATTTGTTTGTATAAAAAAACTTGCGATTACCAGTTTAATTCCAGATATGCCATGGTCTAACATCTCAAATATTTCTATGTTTTGATTTGCCTCATTTCCCATCAATCAACAAGCTTCAATTGTATTGAGATTTTTGTCAGATAAGAAAACGCTGAAAATTTTGAAAGAGGACAGAGACAGAAAGTAATGACGTTTTTAAAGAGACATGGTTCTTGGTTCAAACAATGCCTTGAAAAAGCAAGAAAATTAATGACTCTTAATACAACTTTTAAAAAAAAAACTCAACACACTGGGGTACTGGTGATGTGGTATATAATTAGGAAAAATATTTCTCTTGCACAAAAATCCAAACAGAAAATATTTATGTTTCACTAAATCTTTGTGCAAATCTGCCCATGGCATATGAAGACAAAGTGTATTTTGGCAACAATACAGTGGGTGGCTCAATCCTGTCAGAAAAGTCTGTGGCGATATCTAATCTGATATCTCAAAATAAAAGAGACAAAGAAGTATCAAATAGGATAGACAATGCTTATGTCAGTCAACCTCAGCTTAGCCAAAACTAATGAAGGAGCCATAAAACACAGCTGATGCAAAAGGAGAACTAGTTATGATAAGCGAGACACTGACAGAACTGGTTCCTACAGCTCTCAGTACCGAGCCTTAAACACCACCACCACCACCACCACCCCCCCCTCCAAACAGCTGACTTCAGGGGAAAAAGCAGATTGTATAGCCTGTCGCTGAGGGGCCTCATAAGCCAGCACCACGGGCCTCACGGTCTTTGAATTACTGCGGGGACAGATTCAAATCCTTTTCCGCTGTCATATATGGCAGCTATATAAGCCAGCTTCCCTCATGTGTGCCGCCAATACGGAAGGCGTGCCAGGCAATGTCTCACTTAGCCAAGTCTCACACATGACCCTCGCATGACCTTGGTACCCAGAATAGCCATGTCCTCTTCTTAAAGGGGTCAAGGGGCTGGCCAGCAGGGGTGGGGATGAGCAAGTTTCAGGGGCCTAGAGCCAGCTATGCTACCCAAAGATAGCTCTCCATCATTAAGCTCTAGGGCGACGACAGGCTGAACTAAACAAAGAGGAAGCCCTTCATGCTGGCCCAGGGTCAGATAAAACTAACACATAAACAAAATCTTAAATACACAACTTTAACTGGAAACCGACTCTGGTACACCTTCACACCTTGTAGGTGCCACCGAGGCCTGAAATGTGGCATGGGATGTGACCTTTACTGTGCTGCTGACATCCTGGAGTTGTGAGAGAACACTGCAGTTATAGCTGTCTTCTCTGCTTTTAATAGGTAAAATAATTAAATGGTTGCATTATAGGTACAAGCACCTGTGTTCAAATCCAGACACCTGACCGAGATGGGTAAAACAATTGATCATTGATTGATTACTGTATTTCTGTTTTGTTTTTTTGTTTTTTTGTTTTTTGTATTTGTATTGTATTTCTGGTAATGTATTTATAAGAAAAACAGATTAAAATAAAGAAGACAGAGTGAATGGTGACAAGATGACGAGGACCTGAGAAGCACCCTTTGCTTTATTTAGTCTTCACTGCATCAATAAAATTACTATCTTCTCTACTACTACTACTACTTACTGTTACTTACTTAATTACCATCTTCATTGTCCATGAATAAATGATTGGGTTGATTAGACATCCCTAGCAGCCATTGACTGTGGATGAGTCACCTCCACCATCACCAGGGGGCAGAGTATCAACAGAATAGTTCCAATACAAGGCTTTTAACCTTTGAGGCCATCTGCTCCAGAAAGCCTGCCATCTCTTTGTTTATGGTACGGGAGGAACGGCTCATTAGCTCTTATCTTCTAGTACTAAATCCCTGATAAGATGGCAAACAAGAACATACAAAGTCATAAAGCACAATGCCTACAGCAGATTCATTTGCATGTAAGTTTAGTATCAAGTATCTCCGAACCTGTCTTGAAAACAAGAGTTTACACCAGACAAGTGATCAACTTGTTATCGGAGGAACCTCCACAGCTACGTCATTAACAAAACCATTCATCCTTACGTTAAACAAGACTTAGTAATCACACTGACAACCTATGCAATGGGAATGCGAGTATCTGTACACTGGGGCCTCCAATTCATAAAAATAGACTGAGAACTTTAACACAAGGTGTTATCCAAGGCTATCTAGTATAGATAATGTAAACTGACTAAATAGACTGAGAAATTTAACACAAGGTGTTAGCCATGCTTATCTATAACAGATAATGTCAGCAGAATCAAACTTATTGACCCCCCTCAGAATGCCACACTCTGGTTCAAATAATATGAGCATCCCACCAAGCCGAATTCTTCTGCAGTGCAAACTTCTGAAACTAACAAAGCACACCAATTCTGGCTATGCAGCCTACTGAGCAACTCATCGATCAAGCTTATTCTCATTTCAGAAGGTTGTCATCACTGTGAATTGTGACCAAAATAATACACCTTTAGGTAGCAAGGCACCTAAATTAACCCATTGGTGACTCGTCATCACCATCACTCCCAAGTGGTCACGGAGCTACATGAGGGCCACGAGATGATTTTACGAGATGTGACTACAATATGAATTGTCATGCCTCAGTAGTTTGCAACAGACCAGGATAGGTTATCGTTATGTAAACTACTAATAAGACACATTAGCCCCTAGCTAACAGGTCTGACCCTTTAGTCGAGCGGTTATTTCCTGATATCCAGTTACATTGATTTTCTTGCCCGGTGCGGGATTCGATACGGGGTGTACTGCGCCACAAGGCGACATCACTGACCACTCGACTAAAGGGTCAGACCCGTTAGCTAGGGACTAATGAGTCTTATTAGTAGTTTACAGTTATATTCATTTGTACCGAGTCTATCTGCTGGACCACTCTAAACAATGCCGAGTTTACATTGCAAAAAAAAACAAAAAAAAAACAAATCTGACATGAAAGTCATAATAGTGGACATCGACGACCAAAATCACCAGCAGCTAGCAATTAAGACAGCTAGCCTAGCTTGAGCGCGATACACAGGACTGCCATTTACTGTCTGGGCTCAAGTGTTGTCCGCTAGCCCGCCGCCCAGCCTCCTGGCTGGGGAGGAGGACTAGTTATTTGTTTTGTTTTTTCCTGTTGACCCCTGGGCCAAGCCAGGCCAGGGTAGCACAGATAACATTGACGTTACCTTAAAACTGCATTGTCATGTATTGAATAACTTAAGTCCAAAAAATAAAATAAAATGAATGTTTGTAATGGGAGTGGACTGAAATCTTCACCTGTGTTTTCTGTCCACCCCCAACAGACAGACGCGTGAACACCCGCTACCCGCGTGAACACCCACTACCCGCGGGGACTTGATGGGTGAAAGGTGATTACGGCGCCACCAGCAACACGGCCATTGTGAGCAAAGCTCAGTCGTGACCTTTAATTAAAATGAATAAGTCGAGCTTCTTTCCTTCTCTTTTTTGTTTGGATTATGCATACACGTTATCCTCACTGTTCAGGCTCCCAGAACGCCCATTTGCGTGACAAATTGTGAGAAAAGTTAACTACAAGATTGCGAAGACTCAACACGTCACTGGACCAACAACAAAAAAAACTGGGCAATCAGTAAAAACAAAACAAAAAAGCAAAACATCATCACACATAAAAGTGAAGTAAACCGTTGGAGAGCTTCTGTGACGCCATACAGCGACGCGCCTCTGTCTCCGTTGCACAGATCCAGACAACAGTTAAAACGACACATCGCCCATGTGATCGCTTGTTCACCCGCGTGCCGAGGGGGTGAAACACTATGGAACAATGTCAGGCTTGCCCTCTGGCACGTCTTCTGGGAAACAAAGCCAACTCTGGTAGCCCCCTCGTAAGAGAGGAGACTTTTAAACAATGCCGCGAAGATACAGCCCCTCAGCTACTTACCGGGGAATAACGCGGCGAAAACAGATTCAGCTGTCAACTTCCCTGTTCACGGCTGGAAGGTCCCTTGATAGTTTCACACAGTAGCTCTACACGCCGAAGTTCACGTCGGCGAGTGATGTTGATAATCTCGCTTCGCTTCCTTCCTTTTCCCCTTGAAGTCAGCCCGTTCCCTCCAAAGTCTCCATTCGTCACTGCCATCTGGCGTCCGCACCCAGGAATTGCAGCACAATGAGCGCGCGAGCCTATACTGGGGGGGGGGGGTAAAAGCCAGAAAGGACGGAACAATATACGGTACATTCAGAACTTTTTAAATGGGCTAACCGAATGAGGCCAGTTGATATTTGGAAAGGGGCAGTACACTCAAATTGTTTATGAGATTTGGAATATAGTGGAGTCAAGAAGGCGAGATAAAATTTGGTAAAGTAGTGCAAATGACTATTGGATATCGTTGAGTAAGAAATGTGTTTCAAGTCATAGAGAGGATAACGGATAATTTAACACAAAATATTGTGTTAAAGCCATCTTTTCAGTCTCTCTCATTGCTGCACTGCAGGTTTGGTATTTGCATGCAAATCTATGTTGGAGTAGTGAAATGTCTATAAACAAGCACAGGGCCTTGTTCACACAACTCTGACAAGGTATCGTGTAAGAATTGTATGAATGCTGACCTGAGACCAATAAGCCATCCATCCATCCATTATCCAAACCGCTTATCCTGCTCTCAGGGTCACGGGGATGGTGGAGCCTGTCCCAGCAGTCATTGGGCGGCAGGCGGGGCAACACCCTGGACAAGCCGCCAGGTCATCACAGGGCCCACACACACACACACACACACACACACACACACACACACACACACACACACACACACCTAGGGACAATTTAGTATGGCCAATGTTTTTGGACTGTGGGAGGAAACTGCAGTACCCGGAGGAAACCCACGCAGACACAGGGAGAACATGCAAACTCCACACAGAGGAGGACCCAGGATGACCCCCAAGGCTGGACTACCCCGGGGCTCAAACCAAGGACCTTCTTGCTGTGAGGCGAGCACACTAACCACTGCGTCACCATGCCGCCGAGACCAATAATGACACCATAAAATGTTATTGTCATGTGACCTGATCATTGATATAAAATCACCCACTTTTTCCAGGTTTAAATAGTGGGATGGCAACAGAAGTAGCCAGGTATTACTGAGGACCTCCACCAACCCTGGCCACCCTTTAGATCCACTTTTGTGGACATCATGTAGTTGATGCTTTGAGCAGCTGGTCAAGTGTCATCCTTGAAAACAGTTTGACAGAACACTATTATATTGACTGTGTCTTGAATCATATTTGTGGGTCAGCCTTCCTAACCTGTTTGGTTGGCGTCACACTGTTTTCACAGCTGCCTATTGAGTAACCTACAATATATCACAAGATAAAGGACTAAATCACTACATTGCTCAAAAAAGTTGCCAATCAAATGGATGATTTTTTTTCTTATTCATCTATAAAATTTCTCATAAATGTATGGGACCCCCCCCCACGGGGGAAAAACAAATGAATACGGAAAATCCATCCACATGCTATGCAAAATGTACCCTCTAATTCATAAGCTGTATTTGCAAAATGTGCGCAGTTTATAAATCTGTGCCCTCAGATTTGTTATTTATTCACTGGAATTCATACATCATGCACCCAGTTACTTCTCAAATGCACAATGATAGAAACAACCTGTTTTTAAAGCTAGAAAAACTAATTCAATTTTTGAATTTCAGGGAATGGATTACAAATCAGAGAGCATGGTTTATGAATTTGAGGATTGTGGAAATTGGGAGAAAACGTAGACAAGCAACTTCTCTCTTTGACTCATGAACGCATATGTCATTTATTTTCCATTTCACAACCCCGCCTCAACCACACAGCACTCTGTTACCATGGCTACACCCCGAGCCCTCAAAGTGAGCGCGTCAACTTAATACAACAAGAAGCTACGGTGACTTATGTCTATAAGTCCACTACACACGTTTCCTCAGAATTCACCATAACAGGGAGCGTTAACATGGCGGGGGCTGGGGCTCCCACTGGAGAGGCCTTAGGGACCCTGCGGTGGTGTGGGGGTAGGGTGGGGGGTGGAGGGGCCTCGGGGGCCTTGTTGGGTGGTGAGGGCCAGGTAGGAGGGTGCCCCAGCCGTGGGGGCTGGGCCAGTCCAATAGGTCGTCCAAGTCCAGGTGAGCCGGTTGAGAAATGCGCTCCGCCTTGCCACCAACGTTCATGACAAAGTGCTTGTTCCCGGTCTCCAAGACGAGGAACGGGCCATCATGGAGAGGCTGCAGGGGACTACGGTGGGCATTGTGGTGGATGAAAATGTATTCTGACGACTGCAGACTTGCGGGAATGTGAGAATGTGGGAGGCCGTGTTGAGAAGTGGGGACCGGTGCAAAAACCTCTGGCCTTATCCAGAAGTGTGGTCCATTGGTGGGCAGCAGACTAGGGAGCGGTGGTGTTTGGAGCAAAATCCCCTGGAACCTGCAGCAGCTGGCCGTAATCCAGTTCAGCAAACGAGTACTGGCGGGCCTTCTTAGGGGTGGTCCTGAGGCCCAGCATGACTCACAGGAGCCTATCGACCCAGCTGCTGTCCTTGAGGCTGGCCCGAAGAACATCCTTCATAGAGTGATGAAACTACTCACACAACCCGTTGGCTTGCGGCTGGTATGCAGTGGGGCTTCACCCCTAGGCTCTCTGAGACTGCATTCCAGAGCTCAGATGTAAACTGTGAACCCTGATCAGAAGAGAGGTCAGATGGGGTGCTGAACTGGGTGACCCAGGTCCTGATGAGTGCCCGGGCTACTTGGTGGACGTTGTCAATGACAGTGGGATAGCTTCTGGCCATGGAGTGGTCCTGTCCACCATTGTGAGGAGGTAAGTAAAACTGTGGGAAGGAGGCAGGGGGCCCACCAGGTCCACATGTATGTGGTCGAACCTCCTTTCAGGCACCGGGAACTGTGCCGGGGGGGGGGGGGGGGCTTTGGTGTGGCGCTGCACTTTAGAGTGCTGGCACTCCATGCAGGTGTCAGCCCAATCTCTCACATTTTTTTTGAGCCCGTGCCAGATGCACTTGGTAGCCACCAATCTTTGAGATGGCATTTTTCCCAGGTGGGAGAGCCCATGGACAGCATCAAAAACACACCGCCTCCATCCAGTGGGAATGACGGGCCGGGGCTGACCTGTGGAGATGTCACACAGGAGTATGGTACCAGCATCGTCGAAGGTCACATCCTCAAACTGCAGCCCTGTGACAGCCGTCCTGAAAGCCTGCATGTCCAGGTCAACGGCCTGGTCAGCTGCCATGCGGGCATAATCAAGTCCCAAGTGGACGGCCCCCGTAATGGCCCGCGAGTGAGAGTCGGTAATGAGGTTGGTTTTGCCAGCAATATGCTGTACATCTGTGGTGAACTCCGAAATGTAGGAGAGCTGTTGCTGCTGGCAGGCGGACCACGGCTCAGCCAGCTTGGCCATGGCAGTGGTTTGTGGTCCACAAATGCTGGGAACTGGCGAGCCTCCAGCAGGGAACGGAAGTGTCGAACGGTGAGGTAGAGGGCAAGAACACTAATTAGTTAGAAATGAAAATGTGCAAACCTAAACGAACTTTTAATTCCAGGCTTTAATTTCAGGCCTCCTCGGCCAGAACACGACAGTCAGTGATGGCGGTGTTGGCCAAAGCAGCCCGTACCAGAGAAGGCAGCTGTCGCAGAAACAGTTGGACAAAGAGGAAGTCGGGCTTACGCTCTCCCAGGAGATCCAGCACCCTGTCCATAAGTTCAGACGGCTTACTGTTACCGAGGCCTTGTAAAGAGAAGAGCCAGCTGGCCCGCTCAGCGTCAGAAAGTTCAAGAGTTTTCAACCGGTGAGCCTTGAGTGTCTCACATTTATCCTGCTGCGGAGGATTTTTGAGGAGGCTCACCACTCTGGTTACTGCTGAACTCCCGAGGGCCGACACTACATTCGAGTGTTTTGTGACGTCCACGGTGATTTCCCGCAATGCAAACGGCGGTTTCCGTCTGGGCGAACCAAGCCGAGGCTGACGACTCCCAAAATTCGGCAGCTTGAGAGAAACTGCATCAGTCGTCATGTTCGTGAAGAGCTGTGCCTGGAAACGTCCAGCAGACAAACATCGGGGTCACCAGTGTGGAATTTGGAAGAAAACATAGACGAACAACTTCTCTCTGACTCACTAACGCGTGTCATTTATTTTTTTATTTCATAACCCCGCCTCAACAACATGGTGCTCCATTACCATGGCTACACCCCGAGACCTTAAAATGAGCATGTCAACTTAATACAACAAGCGACAGGATGAACGACAGGATACAGTTTTATGTCATACCTACTCCGCCCTCCAACAGGCTTCACTATTGGTTTACCCTTCAAGGCTCTGCCTCGGCACCTGAGACAGATCTTTTCTTTCACCACTCAATCAATGTTAGGAGCCACCCAGTGCCCCACCACCTATAAAATCCCAGTGTCTCTGCAGCTCATCTTCCTTTTTCACTCAGCCACTTTGACTACAAAGCTACGATTTTTTCTCTATCTGTCACCCTTGGGTATTGCAGTTATGCCTTCTCCTACCAAGACCTGCTCCTCCTGTTCTGCTGAAATGTCTCAGGCCTGCTTCTTTTGCTTCTGTTGGCGTCACCAGGAGGAAGCCGAGACCTGCCCTGCCTGCCTTGCTCTCCCCCGGGTGGAGCGTGAGAACAGGTAGATGTGTGGCAACTTCTTCTGCCTCTCCCATGCCAGCCAGGTGCCGGCAAGCAAGAAGGCGGCGGCCCACACAAAACCCTGGGACCTACCTTGGGGGTAGACGCATTAGCTCACCAAGCGTGGCCTTCTAGACAGCTGTACTTATTTCTGCCCCTGTGGCTGATGATGCAGTTGCTTCTCAGGATTCAGACATAACATCTATCGGTGGTAGTTGTGATGCTGAAGAACCCGGGTGCCAAGTGGTTTCTGGACCTGGTTCAGCTGACGATGACGGGTCCATGGTCAGTCTTAGACCTGCCCATGGCCCTGCAATAGGCAGAGGATCCAGAACTGGACGTGAGATCCTCTCGTGTCCAGTTCTGGAATGGTGGCTCATGATTTGGAAGTTGAGAGGATGAGGTTTAGCGACTTGGGCATCCCTGAGGTGGTGGTCGCAACTATTCTGAATGTGCGTGCCCCTTCCCCTTCCAGAGCATTTTCTATGTGCTGGTGGATTTTTGCAGTCTGGTGTGACGTCAGGGACTTCAATCCATATTCCTGGCCTATGCAGAATCTTCTGCAGTTCTTACAGGACCTATTTGATGGTGGCCATGCTGCTTTCACCTCGGGGCTGTTTGCAGTAGCAATGACAGCAGGCCATGATGGGTTTGGCCACTTCACAATCAGTAGCCACCCCTTGGTCAAGCGCCTTCTGATGGGGGGTCTCTAGGCTGAGGCCCCCGAATGGACACCTTGTTCCTCAGTGGGACCTGCAGACAGTTCTGGATAGGTTGTCTGGACTGCCATTTGAGCCGCTTGGCCAGGTGGACTTGGAGTTGTTATCTATCAAGATGGTTATTCTCTTGGCTCTTACTTTGGCTAAGAGGGTGAAGGATCTTTGTCTTGTCAGTACATCCCTCCTGCATGTCTGTCAGTGACGACAAGGGGTCGGTGGAATTGCGCCCCAACCCGTCCTTCCGTCCGAAGGTCATCACCTCCTCATTCAGGTTGAAGGTCATCCATCTGACAGTGTTCTTTCCTCCTCCTTACACTGACAAGGAGGAGGAGCGCCTCCACAACCTGCATCCGGTTAGGGCATTTTGTTGTTAATGTGGAGTGCTCAGCGACAGTCAGGAAATTGCCAATGGTAGACGAACAGTCTGCCATGGCGGTTTGGGCTCAGGGGGCTCTTCTGTCGGTGCAATGGCCCACTTCATTTATGATGCATTGCACAAGAGTTACAATTGATGCTATGGGCTACCCCACCCCTATGGGCCTCGGGCCCCTAGTATATGCAATGCCCCTCCCTGGTATACTAGGGGCATTGCATTCTCGATGGCACACGGGGAGTGTCAATGGAAGACATCTGCTTGATGACTTCCTGGTCCTCCACTTTGACCTTTGTGCAGTCATATCTCAGGGAAATGACTACTGACTCGGTACCCCATGTGGTGCTAGATGCACAATCAAAGGGGGCCTCATCTTCAGTCAACCGTCAAGTCAAATCTGCTAAGCCCTTGGAGTGTTGTTGCAGTACGGTACAAAACCCTCAGGTGGGGCAATGCTCGACCGTTGGACTACTGTTATGGTGCAGTATGGCATGAAGACCCTCAGAAAGGGCAGTAATCAACCATTGGACTGCTGCTGTGTAGGGTGTTATGTTGGCTGGTGTCTAACTAGTGTCAGTCGGGCCCAGTACATTCATCCCGAACAGCCTTCGATTTTGGTGTGAACCAATAGCGAAGTCAGTTAGAGGGCGGAGTACGTACAACACAAAAAAAGTAGTTACTCTGGAGGTAACTCCAGTTCTATGAGTACGTGTGTAGCCCTCTAACCTCTAGCCCAGCTAGCCCCAGTCTTTGCTGCTGAGTTCAAAGGGAAACGAGCTGCAGAGACGCTGGGGTTTTATAGGTGGTGGGGCGCTGTGTGGCTCCTACCACTTGATTGGGTGGTGAGGGAAAAGATCTGTCTCAGGTGCCGAGGCAGAGCCTCGAAGGGTAAACCAATAGCGAAGGCTGTTAGAGGGCCAAGCACATATACTCATAGAACTGGAGTTACATCCAGGGTAACTACTATATTTTCCAGCCCTTTCTTTTCTTTCTTCTGCATGACCTGTATATATGTCAAAACTGAATGTGATCACTGTGACACGAGGCAAAAGACCGGAAAAATACCAAAGTTAACCTAACATAACATAACCTCAACCTAACCCTAACCTTAACCTAACACTTACGTTACCCTTAACTGATAGCTAACCTTAATTTAACCGATAGCTATCCTACAATCTAATCCAACGAAGGCACGACACTACAACAACGTGTATGGTCAGTTGCAATGATGCTCCTGGAGCAACATTAATTATAATGGCGTAGGAACAACACCAACACGGCGATATTAGATACACTGTCTCGGACGTGGTGAACAACTTTCTCTGTCGATAGGGACATGTCTGGAACATTTTGAATCTGGCAGCCAGATTGGGTCACAGACCCGGTGGAGGGGGGCCGGTGATCATAGCATATAAAGACATTATATATATGGTAGCCGTATGAACGTTATTAAGTATAATTTCAACATTTATAAATAACAATTTCATACATCCACAGATATAAATCACAATAATTATTTTAGAATTTCGCAAGTACCCTGCCCAGGGTGTCTCCTCGCCTGCCGCCCAATGACTGCTGGGATAGGCTCCAGCATCCCCCTGACTGTGAGAGCAGGATAAGCGGTTTGGGTAATGGATGGATGGATGGATCATCATTATCATCACCATCAACTTCTTCTCTTCTTCTAATATATTTCTGCCCGGCTGCCCTCCACAGTCATAAGTATGCACAGTACGGCATTTCTTGCTTGGGTTGTTAACTGTGTCAATTTCTTCTGATGGTGGATAACTTTGAAGTTTGCTCAGTTTGTCACTGGACTTGACATTGACTTTTTTAAACAAAAAGTTTACTTGTCTGATCTGTGAAATTACTTGTCTGATATGGAAAATATTGCCCAAATTAAAAAAAAGCAAATATTTACGTTTCTACTTTTGCAATTAGTCAGATTTTTTTGAATACAATAACATACAATTTGAAATAGCGGACACTATGGTCTGCTTTGCTGGGAAACTCGCCAAGGGAAACAAAGTCCCTCTTGTCCTTTATAAGAGAGCATCAAGGCATCAAACTAGCTCTGATAAACTTTCTCTGCCTCTTTGCATCGTAATTATTTTTCCGTCTTTCCTCCTCCACAGCCATTAGTGAGTGGGCCATCTATTAATCCCCGGTCAGTGAAATGTGAAAATTAATGTTTATATTTCCATTGGAAAGGAAAACATGGGCTACAAAAGTTAATTTTTTGTACCATAGAGCTCTCTAATAGTTTATTATTCTAACTTTGTCTCATAATAAATCCATGCAGGAGAGCTGCAGCACTGTCGACAAAGCAGATGTCACATCCTATCTAGTGTTTTGGTGTTGACCAGACCATGGAGGATGTCTTATAGCACAGTGACTACCTCATATCATTTCTCAAATCCACTATTTGTTTTCCGTAAAGATGAATTCACATTCAATACAACTGAAAGAGTCAATGAGTTGAAATGTGACGCAGGACGAGTCTTCTCATACCTATTAGGCCATTGCAAATGTGGGTGATTTTCTTTTTATAGCATAAACCATATGTATATGCACCCCTTTAAGGCTCGAGAAGGCCCCGTTGTTCGAGAACAAATGAAGGGTGGCTTATAACACCTATGAAATTGTAATGTTTGGTTATAAAATGGTAAAACTGGATTTTTTTCCCCTCTCCCTGTAAAGATCTGGCTCTTTATCTTTTGCAGATATGTGGTTTTCGCCCAGTGAACTGTAACGGTGAAACTGACTGTAGCATGGTGTAACAGAAGGCAGTGATATTTATCAGCCAATCCAATACAACAGGTAACACCAGCCTGGACACCGCAGTGGTGGGAGTGCTTCAGATACACACTGCAGTATTAAGGAGAGTAGACCCACTTTCTAGTGACAAGCACGTGTCACTCAAGGCAGTATACTTGGCAGCAGGCAGATATAGCTGTTACAACAGACGGTGTCTCAAAGACGAGAGACGTCAGTTGATTTGCTGACACTTAAGGTCATTTTTTACTTGTCTAATCAGACAACTGCCAAAGGCTTTCAATTTGTCTGATGTAAACTGTTGCTTGTCCCGAACAAGCAGACAAGAACTGATGTCTACCCCGAGGAAGAAGCAACTTTGTTTCTAATTTACTTTGTGTCCTTTCTCATTGGGATACATGTGCTTCTTTCAGTAATGTCAAAAAGTTAATTACAGACGTCTCTCCATTCATTTGGCTCAATTGCTGCCGCACTACGTTAGTGATCGCTTCGCGGCAATGCGGGGGGGGGCTGCAATTGATACATATAGACACTAGGTGGCAGTAGAGTGTTTGATCCTGTTGACAGCGAGGGGCGTACATAGGCAGCAGAGGCACGCTGCATAGCGGTCAATTATAATTGATCAGACAGAAATTGAACAACTCACTTTACAACCAGGAAAACGAGACTCGTGATACTTGTATCATAGTTGATAATCCTACACTAATATTGTTCACGTGAATCAGTCATTTTGAGTTAGTTGGCCTTGTTTATTTTTTGAAAATAAAACACTCGTGTGGGGCGCTGGTAGAGAAGAGAGGGAAAACTATTTAAAACGTCCACAAGCAACCGGCGGGGCTTCGCCGTGAGGGGGTACTATCAAATTCAAATCAATTTAACTTTATTTCAGACACATAGGTCCATATCAGTATTAATAGATAGATAGATAGATAGATAGATAGATAGATAGATAGATAGATAGATAGATAGATAGATAGATAGATAGATAGATAGATAGATAGATAGATCGATAGATAGATAGATAGATATCTGCCACCAGTACTGTTGGCCAGTGGGGTGCCTGTGGGAACTATGTTACTGTTGGGCGAAGGAGAAGGAGAGAGGGAAGTCAAGTCAAGTCAAGTCAATTTTATTTGTATAGCTCAATATACAAATAAGGAAGGCATGTACAGAGGCAGCAGGAGAGGAGGAAGGGTAGGAGTGTGAAGGTGAGAGTCTGAACTTTGAATGTTGGCACTATGACTGGTAAAGGGAGAGAGCTGGCTGACATGATGGAGAGAAGGAAGGTAGGTATACGATGTGTGCAGGAGACCAGGTGGAAGGGGAGTAAGGCCAGGAGCATCGGAGGTGGGTTCAAACTCTTCTACCATGATGTGGGTGGGAGGAGAAATGGGGTAGGGGTAATTCTGAAGTAAGAGTACGTCAAGAATGTGTTGGAGGTAAAGAGTGTGTCAGGCAGAGTGATGAGTATGAAGCTGGAAATCGAAGGTGTGATGATGAATGTTATCAGTGCATATGCCCCGCAAGCTGGGTGTGAGATGGAAGAGAAAGAAGAATTCTGGAGTGAGTTGGATGAAGTGGTGGAGAGGGTACCCAAGGAGGAGAGAGTGTGATTGGAACGGAATTCAATGGGCATGTTGGTGAAGGGAACAGAGGGGATGAGGAGGTGATGGGTAGGTATGGTGTCAAGGAGAAGAATGTGAAGGACAGATGGTGGTGGATTTTGTGAAAAGGATGGAAATGGCTGTGGTGATTATGTATTTCAAAAAGAGGGAGGAACACAGGGTGACGTACAAGAGTGGCGAAAAGTGCACACAGGTGGATTATATTTTATGCAGGAGGTGCAATCTGAAAGGGATTGGAGACTGCAAGGTAATGACAGGGGAGAACGTAGTCAGGCAGCATCAGATGGTGGTCTGTAGGATGACTTTGGAGACCAAGAAGAGGAAGCGAGTGAAGGCAGAGCTGAAGATCAAATGGTGGAAGTTGAAGAAGGAAGAGTGTTGTGTGGAGTTCAGGCAGGAGTTAAGACAGGCACTGGGTGGCAGTGAAGAGTTGCTGGATGGCTGGACAACCACTGCAGAAATAGTGAGGGAGACAGCTAGGAAGGTACTTGTTGTATCATCTGGACAGAGGAAGGAAGACAAGGAGACTTGGTGGTGGAATGAAGAAGTACAGGAAAGTATACAGAGGAAGAGTTTGGCAAAGAACAAGTGGGATACTCAGAAAGAAGAAGAAAGTAGACAGGAGTACAAGGAGATGTGGCGAAAGTGAAGAGAGAGGTGGCAAAGGCAAAGGAAAAGGCGTATGGTGAGTTGTATGAGAGATTGGACACTAAGGAAGGAGAAAAGGACTTGTACCAATTGGGTAGACAGAGGGACCGAGCTGGGAAGGATGTGCAGCAAGTTAGGGCGATCAAGGATAGAGATGGAAATGTGCTGACTAGTGCAGAGTGTGTTGAGAAGGTGGAAGGAATACTTTGAGGGGCTGATGAATGAAGAAAATGGGAGAGAGAGAGAATGTTGGATGATGTGGGGATAGTGAACCAGGAAGTACAGCGGATTAGCAAGGAGGAAGTGAGGGAAGCTATGAAGAGGATGAAGAGTGGAAAGGCAGGTGGTCCTGATGACATACCTGTGGAGGCATGGAGATGTTTAGGAGAGATGGCAGTAGAGTTTTTAACTAGATTGTTTAACACAATCTTAGAAAGGGAGAGGATGCCTGAGGAGTGGAGAAGAAGCATACTGGTACCGATTTTCAAGAACAAGGGTGATGTACAGAACTGTAGCAACTACAGAGGTATAAAGTTGATCAGCCACCGCATGAAGATATGGGAAAGAGTAATAGAAGCTAGGCTAAGAGGAGAGGTGATGATCAGCGAGCAGCAGTATGGTTTCATGCCATGAAAGAGCACCACAGATGTGATGTTTGCTTTGAGAATGTTGGAGAAGTATAGAGAAGGCCAGAAGGAGTTACATTGTGTCTTTGTGGATTTAGAGAAAGCACATGACAGGGTGCCGAGAGAGGAGGTGTGGTATTGTATGAGGAAGTCGGGAGTGGCAGAGAAGTATGTAGGATATGTATGAGGGAAGTGTGACAATGGTGAGGTGTGTGGTTGGAAAGACAGATGGGTTCATGGTGTCACGCCCCGTCTGGATAGTTAAGTTAGCTTTTTGTTTCCCCCAGTGTTTGTTGTCTTGCACTTCTTGTTTTATTTTGACACTCACCTCTTGTCTCGTTTCAGGTCCTTTACTTCCTGCCTTCATGTGTCTCCTTCCTGTGTGATTACCTGCCCTGCCCTAATGCTTTGCACCTGTGTCTCATTGTCTCCCCTCCTCCAGAGTGTACAGTCTTGGTGTTCCCTTCCTTCTGTGCCAGATCGTCTTGTGCCTTGTGACAGCGTTCCAGCATGTTTCCCTTGTGTGAGCTTCCTAAACCCTATAGTTTCCTGACCTGTTTTTTGCCTGTTTGACCTCGCCTTTCGCCTGCCGATTTGGACACTGTGTGTTGCCTTCTTATCTGATCACCTGTGTACCGACCTCTTTCTTATTAAAAGGACTGATTTTTGTGAACTGAGACTGAGTCTGCGTTTTGAGTCCAAGCCTGTGGTTCAGCATTGACACAAGGTGGAGGTGGGATTACGTCAAGGGGAGACAAACATCAATTCAAACTGATGTAGCCCGTGGAATTAGATACCACACAGGACACAGGACACAATTACTTCCGGGGTTCTTGTAGCTTTAATTTTATTGTTTGAACCTTCGAATGCAGATCGTTTTACTGAGTGCATAAATTCCTGTGTCTTTCGAGCAAACAGCTCATAAATGTTCACAGATGTGGCAAGTTTAACAGAAAAGATTTTAAAAGGAAAATAAATACAACATACAACATACGGTGCAAAATACGGCAGTGGACTATGTATGTTAAACAGGGTTTAACAAAGACATGTGGAACTTCCTGAAGATCGCGCAACTTCTCACTCTGTCAGTTACCTTTAAACAGAATTAAAATGCACATAAAACCTTTACATCCCAAATACAATGGCATGGTGTGGCTTTATGCACGCCAACATTACCTTGTCATGCCTGCAATGGCGAACAGTGGTCGACGGCTCGCGCCCAAAATCACCGAACATCAACTCCAGTAGCGTCTAAATCAAACCATCTTGTCAAATTACCGACATACAATATTGTTTGGAATAATGTTACAGGTATATTTCACAAGATATTTACCCTTACTTACTGCGGAGTCAGAGCACCGTCACACCGCAATCTTCAGGTGCTCCACACAAGAAAAAAAGAAAGAATACCCAAGATTCACTTGGATAACTTGCACGGAGTTACAATAAAAGTCCGCAACACTGCCACTTACTGGTCAAAATATGCAATGACAACCAAAACTATAAAAATACACTCACAATCTGCTTCACAATTTAACTACATCAAATGACATTTTACATGGCTTGACAGTGTAACAATTACATATATTAACAGTTAAACTATACTAAATTTAAGTGGAAAATCATTTAACATATTTAACAGATTTACCACCCGGCTACACTGAATTGAGGATTGCGTTGCCACTTTGCATATTTTATTGCTAGTTGCAAAATGCATTGCCATTTGACTAAAGAGGCCAAAAAACTTCCATATTTTCAGTGCCTGAATGCCAAATAGTGTAACATTTCCTGAAAAATCTGACAGGCTATGTCTCCCTCTGGTCTTACAGGGAATCCAAAGACAATCCAAACATTTATAGGTTATGTGTAGCACGGACTGCAGTTTACTTAGGCTGGAGTTTACAGATGGGTTTATTGAAGAATTATCAGACTAATTAATTCCTGCTATATACAAACGGAGAAGCATCCGTAATCTTCCATGTTTAACAAAGTCCATCATTCGCGTAAAGCAGGAATAAGGGAATTTGAGTGGTAGGAGACAAATAAAAGGTGCAAAGCAGCTGACCTAGTATAGGATGGGTTAAATGCAGAAAACACATTTCATTGTATGTACTACGTACAATGACAAAAGTGTCTGTCTGTGTTATTATTCGTAAGTCTTGTTACCTCTAGGCAAACCCTCCAGGAAAGGAAAGGGGCAAACAGCTCTAAAATTCAGAGTAGAGAAATTAGCTCCTGCCAACAGAGTATATGGCATAATTCAGAGAGTTAATTCAATTAAAAGAGTATATTGTGGTGATACACAATCGAGGGTAGATTGGCCAGGGGCTGCTGCTCCTTTAAGGCAGACCTTCAGAGTGCTGGCGCACTGCTTAGAGTTTCCGGGGGGGAGCCATGTTTGCAGCAGCCTAGCGGTTAGCTGGTTGCCAGGAGAGATTGTGCTGTATCGGTGTCGTTTTGTGTGGCGAGTAAACGGAATTGACTCGACTCGAGTTCTCCGTCTCCTCATTCCTGCACTCCCACTATATTGTAACGAATTCGGGGGGGGGGGGCAGTCAGGGAACCGTCACAGCCGGGACGCGAACCCGTGTCTCCCACTCTGCAAGTGACAACGTTAACCAGTCCACTTGACGCAGTGGTTCTCAACCTTTTTGGGGTCCTGGACCCCCTGCGTATTTTTGATCTACCCTGAGGACCCCTCCACCTGATCTTGGGGGAGGGGGGTTGCAATTTGTAGAAACAGTAGAAACTGCATTTTAAATTGCATTATAGCATTTATTCACTCTTTGGGGCAAAAATAAGAGCTTTCAGTTGTAACTTAGCTATAGTTAACAAAACAGAATTCTTACGCAGTAACTTTCAGATATATGTAACAAAACAGAATATGTATTCAGTAACTTTCAGATATATGTAACAACAGGATTTTTATGTAGTAACTTTTAACAATGCAAACGGGAGCGAGATCTTTTATCAAAATACAATAAATTACACTTGTGAAACAGATGTAATTAGAGAAAAAAGTCCTGTTACCCTTTATAGTTTAGGTAGATAAAGGTCTCAGTCACATTTGAGTAAAATAATCCTATTTCTATAAATGTCATAGGATCTTTTTTTTTATTAAAGATATTTTATTTTCACGGACCCCTTGCAATTACACCACGGACCACTAGGGGTCCGCGGACCCCCGGTTGAGAAACACTGCACTAGAGGGTCAGACCCGTCAGCCAGCGGCAAACGTCTACTTATCCATGCACGTTACACTACCCCCCTCCTTCGGGAAAGCGCGTATCCCACTTCTGACACCAATGTAGCGAATTCAGGAGGCAACCACAGGAACTGCCGCGGCCGAGACGCGAACCCGTATCGCCCGCACCGCGGGAGACATCGCTGACCGCTCGACTAAAGGATCAGACCCTTTAGTCGACTGGTTTACGTTGTGGCTTGCGGTGCAGGAGATACGGGTTCGCGTCCTGGCTGTGACGGTTCCCGGACTGCCCCCCGAATTCGCTACATTGGTGTCACAAGTGGGATACGCGCAGCACTTACTTCTTATCGGTGCTCCACCCCTGAGCCTTTTCTTCACCATTATGTGCCAAGTATATGAAAAAGTGAATAAAGTAAAACAGCATGCGTGCACGTTATGAGGTTTCATGAGTGTTAAGTTTATACGACTGCAAATTCCAATTCGCAGAACTTGTTTAAATCAGTTCTGCTTGTGTAGCCCGAAATCACAAGGGCTACACATAGTGTTTAATGGGACATGCTACGTCCCACTGGCTTACTTCTTACTGAACACTTCGGTCTCCCCAGCAGGGGACGACAGGGGTGTCGCCTTGTGTAGCAGGAAACTCGGCTGACTGGCCACAGTCAATAGCAGACATAGAAGTCAAAATCAAAAACCTTCTTCAAATACTGACTTCAAATTTAATTTCGCTAATAAGCATCAAAATTTGACATACCAGTACACACACAAGCTGTGTTCAAAACTGCATACTCAATTAGTACATACTGCACACTCAACAGAGCGTACGATCAACATTAGACTCGAATACACCGTTTTTATTTATTCGCAGTGGGCCTAAAATTGTACTGCTTCATTTCACTTGCAAAAAAAAAAAACCCTCTGGTTTCTAACTAGATTTCTTACCAAGCTGTATGTTTGGACAGAGAAGAGTATTTGTTGGTATAGACTTGCCTGAGGTAAATATTACTTGCAAGCCTGCCAAGTTATGTGGCTTTCCAACTCCCATCTTTTGAGTGATCGACCGTCACAAATGTGTTGAGTGATTCCCTACTCTCTCCTGTCTCACAAATAAAAAGTTACTTATTTCTATGAATTTCTCAATCCATATTTCCAAGATAAAAAAACACCAATTTCATGAAAAGGATGCATAAATTCAGGACATACATATTTATGATTTAATAATTTATGCACTGCAGATCAAATTCATTTACATGGACCAGCCATAAAAATAGCAGTAAAAACATTAATCCTAATATAGTACACACTTGCTTGCTTGTCCTTCATAAGGAATCCATACCAACAAGCTACAAGTGATGGCTGTTGGACAGTGGCAACATATTATGGGTAATTTATGTACACCTAGTAACATTAGTTGCACACTCAAGACTTTTATACTAATTTATTTAAATCTGTGCACTTCTTGCATACACAAAACGGCACATTACACAGTGAAAACACACTACATACTTAATTTAGGTCGGAAAAGTAGAGGTAGTATGCATTTTGAGCATAGTCGCTGTCATTATCGGGATGTTCCACAGCGGTAGTGTTATACAAAGCACTGCTTCCAAATAAACTTTGCATTCTCAAGAAAAGTTGATCTTTATGGATGAAACCAACCCTATAGTACTTTTTGGACCAATGAGTGGAGTTGTTTTCAGTAGGTTGGGTTTGATGAGACAGTAAAGATGCTGCCTGAGTTTCTTGTGAAAGAAGCAACACCAAAAGCTATAAAAGGTGCACACATGATTTGAGATCATGCTTTTTTTACGAGTATCCAACATAGTTTTTCGCCATCAATCACACTATAGGGCATAGTAAAAAGTATATCATCGTATTGTTTATATCACTTCTCCCAGCACGCATACAAGGATATGCATGCACACCTTGAGCATTTCTGTGAACAGAAAACATGATGATGATGATGAAGAAAGTAGAAGAAGAATGGAGGAATCGAAACTTCTGCAATGAAAGTAAGGAACCGTAAGCCCGGCTGTAATATAGAACAAAGAAAACAAAAGGACAAAGACAGAAATCACATGAATATTGGTGAGGCAATTTTTGAAGTTGGTGGTGGTAATGTGCCATATCCACCGATAAAAACAAGAGGGTTACAGGCCGATATAAACGATGTAGCATTCAAAAAATGTCAAAAAAGGCTTTGCAAATGTTTTGGCAGGTAGGAAATGCATTTAAAACTTTTGTTAAGCTTAAAGGACAAACGCTGTGTTTTGGCGAGAAACGGTGAAGGAAAACTCCATTGGATATTTTTAACCAATATAAAAATGGCTACGTAATCTGTTGTACAACTGCATGAAGTCAACAGTGTTTTACACAGTGAATTGTTTTAATGACTTGCTGAAACTCAAACAAAACAATAGTAATGCAGCCATAGAATGAATGAAATTGATAGATAATGGTTGTTTTGAAATACAAGCAATCCTTTATAACTTCAATATATACAAAGTAATACAGAAATGAACCCATGATTACACTATGGTGTTTCATCACAATCCAAATTAGACAATGGTGAAATTTAAATTGTCACTCCATTTCACATAAATGATATCAATTATTCCACTTACTCAAAGTCTAGTGGCTGAGAAAGCGATCAGAGCCAGAAGAAACTCTCATCTCTAAAGTAATATTTTTAACAGGGTGGCACAAATGAAAGATACTGTTGATAAAGTCCACTGTTGGATGGGTAGAGGTTTGGTATACTGTTCAATTGTATGCTGTGTAATTTTTGGCAGATCAGAACATGACCACCTTAGTTTGTTTGGGAGTAGCTTTCTTCTTAGGTACATGAAATTCCTCGTGGTCAGCACTTGCGTTGTTGGACAGCCACCCTACTGTCAAAGAGTTAGCTAGAAAAATAATAAAGGCAGAAAGTAAACATTAGGAACTTGTCAAATATAAACAAAGCACAGATACTCAAATGTAACAAATTATATACTTATTAGTAAACAAAACAATAAAAAATGAAGTGAAACCAGCCACAATGCAACAGCAGTCAGACAGGAAATAATACAAGGTTAGAGAGACATGAAAGTGAAGGAAGAACAGAGAGACTTACTGTGAGCCTGGTGCTCTGGACAGTCCTTCTGGAAGTGTTCTACTGAACCACACACCTTACAACACCCTCCTGAAAACAAAGTTTGTAGCAATAATGAGCAAAACTAAAACCTGGTTCAAGAAAATATTAATCCAGTGGGTGTAATATTATTTATCCATCCTTTCCATCCATTATCCAAACCGCTTTTCCTGCTCTAAGGGTTGCGGGGATGCTGGAGTCTATCCCAGCAGTCATTAGGCGGCAGGCAGGGAGACACCCTGGACAGGCCGCCAGGCCATCACAGGGCCCACACACACCCACACACACACACAACTAGGGACAATTTAGTACAGCCAATTCACCTGACCTACATGTCTTTGGACAGTGGGAGGAAACCAGAGCACCCAGAGGAAACCCACGCAGACACGGGGAGACCATGCAAACTCCACATAGAGGACAACCTGGGACGACCCCCAAGGTTGGACTACCTTGGGGCTCGAACTCAGGGCCCTCTGGCTGTGAGGCAAATGCGCTAACCACTGCGCCACCATGCCGCCAATATTATTAATGAGATTGTCCATCCATCCATTTTCCGAACTGCTTATCCTGCTCTCAGAGTCGTGGGGATGCTGGAGCCTATCCCAAAAGTCATTGGGCAACAGGTGGGGAGACACCCTGGACAGGCCGCCAGACTATCACACAAAGCCCACACACACACACACACACACACACACACACACACACACACACACACACACACACACACACACACACACACACACACACACACACACACACACACACGCATTCATACCTAGGGACAGTTTAGTATGGCCGATTCACCTGACCTACATGTCTTTGGACTGTGGGACGAGACCGGAGCCCCCGGAGAAAACCCATGCAGACACAGGGAGAACATGCAAACTCCACACAGGACGATCCGGGACGATCCCCAAGGTTGGACTACCTCGGGGCTCGAACCCAGGATCTTCTTGCTGTGAGGCAACCGTGCTAACCACTACACCATCGTGCCACCCTTAATGTGATTGTATAAATAATATTAGAATAAGTACAGTGTCCTTCCATCTTTTGGTTTAATTGAGACAGCCACAGTACCTTCAGCATATAGTCCTTTAGGATTATCTGGGCAGGACCGTGACAAGTGTCCAGTCTTTCCACAGATAAAGCACTTTGCATACGGGTAATCACCTGACAGAGATAACAGAAATCACATATACTGAACAATACTTTTTCTTTAATAATTTGCCACTACATGTAATCTGTACCAAAATGTGAACCTCAGGTTGCTCTTACCAAGCGCAGGGTCCACTTTAGCTCTGCATTTATGAATTTCATGTTCAGTTGAGCCACAGCGATAGCAGATGCCTCTGCCCATCTCCTCATCTCGCTCTGCCTCTGGACAGTCTGCCAAACCATGCCCGGGCTTTCTACAGTTAAAGCAAAGCTGGAAAGAAGGATGGCACAGCACAGAAAGAATACAAGAAAGATGTGAGAAAGAAGGACAAAGGAAAGTAGACAATGGACCTTGTATAAAAATGTGTTGTTAGAGTCTCCATAAGATTCGACAATCATTTACCATTTTGTTCTTCTTGTTGATCTGCCTCTTTATCCTTCGATCCTCTCTTCGGTTGTCTTTTTTAAGGACAGTCTCGATCTCCTCCCTTAAACCCTGCTCACTCTCCCTGCCTCTCCCATTTCCTCTGGGCAGATCTTGTCCACTCTGCTGGAGGTACTGCAGAAACCCATTCACATCGACATTGTCATAGTCCTTTTTCTTTTGTTTGGGTTTCTTCACAGCTGAGTTCCCGGGCCGGGTCCGTCTCAAATAGCTCCCTTGTCCATCCCCTCTGGCATGGTCCTGTGTGTCTCCGCTGGCACCTCGGTCAGCGGACCCTGGGTGACCTGCTCCTTTAAGCTGATTCCATGGAGTAGCGTCCGCCGGCTTGTGTTTGTGAACGTTGTTGGCTCTGGCCCACCTTGTCATGTCTGGAAAATCAAATGTGCTTACAGAAAACGATCTTACATACGGCTATAGACAAATAGCTACGTAATCGGTGGCCACTATACTTACCAGGCAGGAGGAATCAAACAAAATTCAACAGTGACCAGCAGGCTAAAATCATATGAATCACGAGTGACGACACATCTGAGACAGCTCTTGGTGGTGAAGGAGAACAACGGCTAGCTCAGCTGTGCTAGTTCATCACCAGCAGCCACCCCGAAAAGCCTTCCCGCAGTACGGTTTTAAAGCGCCATGCTACTGCTAACTGATACATCGATAACTAACACATCAGCTAGGTGGGTGCTACACGTCGGCGGTGGTTGAAATGAGTTTCCCACTTTCAATGCGAAGCGCTTAATCCATTATTATCATTATTAATATTAACGTGTTGGCAAGCAGCGGTGATGGGACACTACTGACAATTTCATGAACGACAACAAACTGTTCATTACCTTTATCGTTTCCTCTTCCTTTCAACGTGAAGAAGACATGTTCTCAATAGAACTCCTACTCCAGCGCTACACGCGTCCGTGTTTACCTCGGAAGTGTTTTGTCTTACTTGTCGACGTGAGCGAGGAAAACGAATAACTGTCACTAAGAATCACACCGCCCTCTAGCGGACAGTTTGCATATGGGCGGTGTCAAACAGCTCCACGGTGAGGACGCTCGCTAATCGTGTCCTGGAAGTTTTATCGGCAAGAGTATTCCCGCTGTAGCCTGCGGGACTACAAGTTACGCCCACTTCAGGTCACGCCCACTCCAGGTCACGCCCACCTCTTTCTTAAATTGAACGACCTTCCGAGGGCATCTGGCTTTTCTCTGTCTTTGTGGCGTTCTTGTTTTCTTTTATCTGTCCAAGTCTATCTTAATGAGCTACTACAAGGAAAAATAACTGTGAAGGAAAAACTAACTTCGAAGAATAAGATTTGAGGTTCAGTGAGCTTTGAAAATGCAGAATTTGCACAAAGAATGAAGAATATAAGTATTTACAGATCAAAACAACATGTGATTGAATTATACTTAACCACAACATTAAATTGATACATTTTATATATTTTTTGCTCTATGTGCAGTGGTGGTGATTGTTTATCAAATCATTATTTTTATAATAACGTTGTACCCTACGTGCAGTGGTGGTAATTATTCATAAAGTCATTATTTCTATAATAATGCTTTTCTCTATTTATGTCCAGTGGCGGTAATTATCCATCAAATCATTGAATAAAGGGAAACAGTATTTTTTTTGTTCTCTTGTGTCCAGCTCACCAGCTGCTTAAAAGAAATGTGATGAGTGCATTATTGATCAGTGTAATTCTAGCTTGGATTTTTTTTTAAATTGTTTTAATCAAAATGTTGCTATGTCATTTCACCACTTATAGTACTGGTGAGTTGAAGTGTCTGCACACCTAAAATTCTTCTCAGCAGGTGCAAAAGGAGAACGGCAAAACTGTGTAGAACAGTGTGCATGGAGTTCCTCCACCACAGAGTACTAAATAACTGAAAGTGTTGTTTGGTTTAAATTTCCAAATGTCATAAATATCTGGATGAGTATGCCCTCTGTGGGCAGCAGGGTACTTTTCTCATCCATAAAGAAGATAAATCCTCATTAATAGCACAATCACACATTGAAGTTACTGGCTGTGGGCTAAAACAATAAATGTACTGCACATAATGAATGTGTGTACAATTTGTCACTGTCAGTATTGGCAATACTGAAAATGTATGACAATCATGCTCTTCCTGCTATGTTGTCAATATTATGCAGACAAGCTCAGGAGGGTAATAAGCCAAAGTATGTGTAAATGACTGTCAATGAGGCAAATGCAACTAGCTTCAGAGAACACAATGAAATTTATTTTCTGAATATACTTTCAGTACAATAAAAACGGTCAAAGCTGCAGTATCCTGCAAGCTGATATTCGTGCACTATTCCTCGCTGTCCACATCCCCTGTAGTGTTCAGTCTTTGTATAGAAAATTGCACTGAATGCAACAGGAGATTAGATATGGGGTCCTGTAGGTTCTTCTATACTCCTCTGAAAATGCTTTCCAGTTCACCACACCTGATGATGACAAAAGAACAGAAAGGTTCATGTGTAAAACGGAGGTTCAGATTTTTTTCTTTTTTTTCTTTTTATGAAATTTCCTGGTAGCCGTGTGTCCTCAGTATTAATTTGGCAGTGGTTCACTGCCACAGCAAGGGAATTTACCACCATTTCAAGAAAAATTTGAAATTAAAATTAACACTTTCTAAAAACAAAAATAGTCCAGTGTTTAAGAAATAATTATTATATTATAATTAAAATAATTTTAGCACTAGAACCTTGACTTGAATTATAACTTAGGCCCAAATATAGACAGATAAAGGACAAATGTAGAATTGTCACTCAAAAGTACCACAGCTGCACAAAAATTAGAGGGAACACTGTGATAAACTTTGATAGGAACCAATCATTTTGGCAACATTTACGTACAACACACATTTTACTTTTTAATAATGGCAAGTGAACACTCCAGCGGCCATCTACTTGTGTTGCTGGCATTTGCAGGACATTCAGTGAAACACAGATTGACAAGCCCAAAGTTCCTCTGGAAGTTCCAATGCATTTCTAGATGCAGAGCCTCTGTATGAATGTCACTCAGAGGATCAGTTAGCTATAGCCTATATGTGCACTCCATCTGGAGTGCCAGTTTGCCAGTTGTTACATTCCATTGAGGGCAGAACAACGCTGGTTTTGCTGACCTAACCAACAGAACATATTGTAGCTAAATTACAGTTAAATCCATGGTGCGAATTACAGGGGGGCAAACCCCTTAATTAAGACTTGGAACCCTCAAAAGAGGTTAAAAACAACAGTTTGGGAGTTCAAAACATTTATATCCTTCTTATCTGTAATTTCCCATATTCGTTTCCCATAAATCCAAAAATAAAGGGGGCCTGCAGCAGCTACCCAGAATTCAGAAGATTGGTGAGATTTCTTGAAAGTATACAAGAGGGTTACAATTGGTGCTATGACCCGGATCATGTCAAAGTGAAATGCCCAGCTCTCTCAGTGACCCAACACAACGCTCAGCCACATACTGCGATTCAGCAGTCAGTTCAGTCAATGAATGTCCATTCCTTTCCTGCCCATCCAACTTCCAGCCAGGGAAACGCGAGCGCCTGCATTCAGAGAGGGAATGTGCAGGTGTAGATGAGGTTACCCCCAATAAGCTTCCTTCTGGCCCTCCAAGGGTCATATGTCAGAATACCCAGCATGTTAATGACACAGACAGTCTCTTTTATACACCTGTCACTGTGAATAAACAGCTTACCGTGAGAGGAATGTTAGACACTGGTTCTATGGCTTGCATGATGAATTAAACAGTAGTAACCAACCCCATTGCAGCTGGTGTCCTGACTGGGAAAGTAGTGAAGAACCCAAATATAGTACTGGTTGGCTGTGGCAGCAGTCGTGCAGTCCCTAAGGGTGTTTGTGATTTGACATTGGAGATCTATGGCTGTGAATTTGTGGTGCCCACTATGATCGTGCCTGGCCAGGTTGATGATTTAATTCTTGGGACTAATGTGATTAAGTATGTGACACACAAGCTGAAAGAATCTGACAAGTATTGGGAGTTAATCTCAAAACCACCAGGCACTCAAACAGAGATTGATGATTTCCTAGTAATGCTGGTGGGCACACATCGTTGGCACGAAGACAGTCCCTGACTTAGTCAGCACAGTCAAGCTTAATCAAGATGTCACACTCCCAGCTAGCAACACCTGGTCTGGGTTAAATTACCAGTCAAGTCCAGGGGCCCACTAGGCAGCACTGTGATTGTGGAGCCTACAAATGCACGCGCTGCCCCAAGAAACATCCTGGTCGACCGCGTGGTTGCCCCTCTCTGGGCTGATGGCTGGGTGCCACTAAAGATCATCAACCCTACAGACAGGCCTGTAACCCTGAGACGTAATGCTAAGATTGCAGACGTTTACCCTTGTCTTGATGTGGAGGATGCATTCAAGGACAGCCAACTCTAACACAGTTAACTCTGATCAGACCCCATCTACGCAGAATGTAACCAGAGAGCCGACCCCTGGGCCCGATCCTGCTCCTAGTGTGGTGAAACAACATGTGCAGGCAGCCATGCTTGGATCTCTTTCCGATACTTTGATGCTGTATGGATTGGAGAAACTTGTCCTTGAGGACTGTGAAGTCTCTGGTGAGTGGAATGCTAGGCTCTGTGACCTTGTCATCAGCTATGAGGATATATTTTCCAGACATGCTCTTGGCTGTGGTGAGGTGAGGACGTTTGTACATAGGATTCATCTCATTGATGAGAAGCCCTTCCACCTCCCATACAGACGTATCCCACCTGCTCAATATCAAATAACTATTAAAGATGCTTCCCCTTTACCCCACCAGGTTGACTGCCTTGCTGCTTTGAGTGGTAATGCTCTTTTTAGTACTATGGATTTGACCTCGGGATTCTACAATATCCCTGTGCATGAGGATGACAAAACATATGCAGCATTCACCACACCTGTTGGGCTGCATGAATATAACAGGCTGCCACGGGCCCTTTGCAATTCACCGGCCAGTTTTATCAGAATGAAGATGTCAATTTTTGGTGACCAGAAATTCATGTCCCTTCTTGTGTACCTTGAAGACCTCATGGTTTTTGCTCCAACTGAAGAGGTGGCCCTGCAGAGGCTTGAAATGGTGTTCAACAGGTTGAGAGCTGACAAATTCAAGCTCTCCCCAAAGAAGTGCCACTTCCTGCATTGGTCTGTGCGGTTCCTTGGCCACATGATCGCTGAGTCACTGAGGAGGGTGTGTTGACAGACTCTGACAAGGTCAATGCAATTGTCAGCATCACAACGAGGGACATTATGTGCCCCGATGGCATCACACCGTCAGTGAAGAAGATACAGCCCTTTCTCGGCCTCGTGATGTGGTATCAAAAGTTCATAGAGAACTGCTCAGTGATAGCTTAGCAAATTTTCAACCTCACGTCTGGCAGTAAGGGGAGAAGAAATCGTAGGAAGCAAGGCCCACCTCCCAGAAAGCTGGCCCCTGTTGACTGGACTCCTGCATGTGAGAGATCTATGTCTCAAATGAAAGACGCACTGCTTGTATGGGTCATGTTGGCCCAACCCGATTTCAGCCGCCCTTTCATTCTGTCTACAGATGCCTCCTCTGATGGTCTCGGTACTGTCCTGTCTCAGCTGGCTCCTGGTGAAGACCTATTGCTTTCTCAAGCAAGTCACCAAACAAGGCTCAGAGCAGGTACCCTGCACATCACTCGGGGTTTATGGATCTTAAGTAGGCTGTATGCGACAAGTTTAGCCACTGGTTAAAGGGACACAACTTCACAGCATGAACTGATCACAACCACCTTACACACATATTGACAAAGCCAAAGTTGGATGCGTGTGAACAGCAGTGGGTGGTGAAGCTTGCAACATATGAGTTCGACATCAAGTATGTTCCGGATAGGGTGACCAGATGTCCCGGTTTCAAGCTGGATGTCCTGACAAATATCTGTAAAATAGTAAAATGTCCCGGTTTTGAGCATCCATCCCCCATCATGTCCGGTGAGACAGACAAGCTTGTGAGCGTGGGCATATGCGTGTGTGCATGGATGAACATGCGGTAACCTTTTTAGGGTCCTGGTTTGGGATTTTGAAAATCTGGTCACCCTAGTTCCGGGTCTTCAGAAAACAGTTGCTGATGCTTTGAGCAGGGAACCATTTGTTGGTCAAAGGATTAGCCATCACCTGACAAGAGTTTAGACTGAAGAGGTCACTTAGATGAGTGAGTATCTGTCATAAACGTATCAAGATGAACTGACTCCACTTTTTTTTATATAGTAAGTATCTCACATTCAAGAGGCCAAAATAGTTTTGTGTCAAAGCAGCCGGAAAAGACACGGTAATACAGCAAATAGGATGTAAATTATAGGGTAGGCAAGTGATAAGCTTCACCACCACTAAAACTAGCTAACTGTGGAGAAACTGTAAAACCGAACAAATAGGGGTAACTTCACCCATCTAAGAACAGCCAGCCTCAGAAGCATTGCAGCTTGCTATCCAAGGATTCATTTTACTACCACAAGCTAGGTAAACCCTGCAGTATCATGTATCCCCTTGATTTAATACAGTTAAATTACCTCTTTTCTCTCCTGTTTTTAAGAATATCCCACAGCACAGCCACAGAGCAGCACAACAGCAGAGCAGCACAGCCCCACCCACAGCAGCACAGCAGCCACAGATAACCCAGGTTTGGAAAACCTGCCAGACTGTTGGAACAATCTATTAGAGTTATTTAAAAAAGCATTTCCATTCCTCACAGTTAGTAACAAAAAAATTGGGATGCAAGACATGCAAAGATGCAGCGTCCCTTGAAGTGCATAGAACAGGATCCCAAAGATACTAATTTTCTAGTTTTTGTAAAAATATCAAAGGCCGTTAAGAAAGAAAATATACAAACACAATGATTCCCAGAGCCACAAGCTAGCAGAGTAGATTGTCACAAAAAGAGCAGAAAATTAGTTATATTTGGGTTTCTTAAGGCTACAGGAGCATGTTATCCAATGATTCATTTTACTACCACAAGCTAGGTAAACCCTCCAGCATCATGTATCCCCTTAATTTAATACTGTTAAATTACCTCTTTTCTCTCCTGTTTTTAAGAATATCACACAGCACAGCCCCAGAGCAGCACAGCAGCACAGCCCCAGAGCAGCACAACCCCAGAACAGCACAGCAGCACAGCCCCAGAGCAGCACAGCCCCCGAGCAGCACAGCCCCAGAGCAGCAACGATGCAGTGTCCCTTGGAGTGTATAGAACAGGGTCCCAAAGATACCCATTTTCTTGTGAATGGCAAAATTGTAAAATTTCTCCATATGGTAACACAAGGGAAAAATAACAAAGGTTGTTAAGAAAGAAAATATATGAACACAATGATTCCCAGAGCCACAAGCTAGCAGAGGAGATTGTCACAAAAAAGGCAGAAAATGAGTTAGATTCCAGGTTCTTCAGGTTACAGGAGGAACATCTCTCTTCTACTAAAACTTTTTAGAACAGCATACTATATAGCAAAAATAAATAAATAAATCACCATACACGGATCACCTAGGACTGATAGACCTGCAGACGTCGAATGGGGTAAATGTGGGAAGAGTGCTCCACTCTAATGTAACCTGTACAGAAATTGTGCAGGTATTTTATTCCACTGGCAGATAATTTTGCTTATTTCAAGTTTTTTCTTGATTTTGGTCAATTTAATCTTGTTTTAAGAAAATGTCAATAGTATTTTCTTAAAACAAGACAACTAAAGTTTTCCTGAGTGCAGATGGTAGCTGCGTTCTGCGGGGGTTAGAGTTTTCGATCCATATGCACGCAACTTGCCACTCTGATGTTGTGAAGGACTGCACCTAGACCTTAGTTGGAGGCATCGGTATGTAAGACAAACGGGAGGTTAAAATCTGGGTAGGCCAGTATTGGTGGCTGAGTGAGCATGTTCATGAACCTTGACACTACGGCCTGATGTTCGGAAGTCCACTTGATAGGAGTTTTGGATGGAAGCTGCGCTTTGTTTCCCTTCTTTCCTGTGCTCTGGATTTTTATGCCAATGTTACTGTCGCTTCAACCAGGACTTTGAAGGAGCTAAAACAATGGCTTGGCCGGCTGTGAAAAATCCTGAATAAAGGATTTATAGTAGCTGAGGAATCCAAGTAGGGTTCTCATTTCACGTACGGTTTTTGGTTCATTTGGGTCAATATGAATGTCTTCTCCAGAAACCATCCTGCCAACATACCTGATCTGCTGCTTAAACAGTTCACACTTTTTGGGCCCAAGTTTGATCCCATGGTTGCGCATCTGGTGAAGCACTCACCTCATATCTTCAACATGGTCACTGCAAGTTTTGGAGAAGCACAGAATGTCATCAAGATAGGGAGAACAGCATTCATCTCTGATGCCCTCCATGGCTTTTTCCATACACCTTTGAAAGGCAGCTGGGGTGTGTGTTAGGCCAAACGGGATGCGTACCCATCTGAACCCAAGTGGTGCCTTGTTATTGGACTTCTGTGCAAGTCATAGATTGACCATAACAAACACCATGTTCGAACATAAGGTAGTTCATAAGTCTACTTGGTACCAGAACAACTTAGGCCAAAGATCGATGATAAAAATTTGTGGTACGGTCTGCGGCCGTACGTTTTGGACACTCGGGTGAAGAGAGGAGCAGAGCTGTCAACTGATCACAACCTGGTGGTGAGTTGGATCAGATGGCAGGGAAGACTGCCAGACAGACCTGGCAAACCCAAACGTGTAGTGAGGGTGAAATGGGAATGTCTGGCAAAGGCCCTTGTCGATGAGGTCTTCAACTCCCACCTCCAAAAGAAGTTCTCGTGTATCCCAAAGGAGGCTGGGGACATGGAGCCTGAGTGGGCCACGTTCAAAGTCTCTATCGCAGATGCGGCAGGTAGAAGTTGTGGTCATAAGGTCATCGGTGCCTGTCGAGGCGGCAACCTACCAGCGGTGAAGGAAGCCGTCAGACTGAAGGAGGAGGCCTTTCAGGCTTGGTTGGCCCAGGGCAGAGCCCGAGAAAGAGAGTGTTACGTCAACGAGGGGTCAGAACGCGAGAGGGTCACGTGGTTCATGTAGCCGCTGAATAGTTCCAAACGAAGCTTGGCGGCTCATTTAAATGAACTGCTTAGCCGCGATTTCTGGTAACTACTAACCAATATTTTCAGATTTTTACATTTATATATAGATATATATTCCAACGTGACACACATTCTATGCGCACTGTTTGGAACTATCCGGGGCTCCCACGATCCGCCATTGCTGTTAAATAATTGGCCCATTGACGTCTACGGAGTTGACGTAACTCTCTCTTTCTAGGGCTCTGGCCCAGGGGTCTCCTGAAGCAGTAGACAGGTACCGGGAGGCCGGAAGGGCTGCAGCTTCGGTCGTCGCGGAAGCAAAAACTCGGGTGTGGGAGGACTTCGGCAAGGCTATGGGGGAGGATGTTTGGTTGGCCCCAAGGAAGTTCTGGCAAACCATCCAGTGACTCAGGAAGGGGAAGCAGGGCTCGACTCAAGCTGTTTTCAGCCGGGGAGGGGAACTGTTGACCCGGACTGAGGATGTTGTAAAGCGGTGGAAAGAACATTTTGAGGAGCTCCTGAACCCGGCTAACATGTCCTCAGAGGAGAAGGTAGAGTCTGAAGACTCAGGGAAAGCCCCACCCATATCCCTGGCAGAGGTCTCTGAGGTACTTAAAAAGCTCCTCGGTGGCAAGGCGCCGGGTGTGGATGAGATTCGCCCTGAGATGCTGAAGGCTGTGGACATTGTTGGGCTGTCTTGGTTGACACACCTCTTCAGTGTCACATGGAGGTCAGGGACAGTACCTGTGGAGTGGCAGACTGGGGTGGTAATTCGCATATTTAAAGAGAGGGACCAGAGGATGTGCTCCAATTATCGGGGCATCACATTGCTCAGCCTCCCTGGGAAAGTCTACCCAGGGAGGAACAATGCGGATTCCGTCCTGGCAATGGCATCAAGTCAGATGAACGAATGAATATATCCCTCCATTATCCAAACCGCTTATTCTGCTCTCAGGGTCATGGGGATGCAGGAGCCTATCCCAGCAGGTATTGGGCGACAGGCAGGTATATATCCTGGGCAGGCCGCCGGGCCGTCACAGGGCCTTGTCAGAATGGTGTATGACATGATAAAATAAGCTAATATGAAAACATTTGTTATTTCAATGCAACTTCAAAAAGGCACACCAAGACATCGACCCATCTACACGGATACCTGCAATTGACAAAATTCATTCCAATGTACAGGCATGAGTAGCATTAGCTTTTCAGCTAATCAAGATGGCTTCACTCTGACTCATGTGCAAACTTTTAAATAAGGACCACAAATAACCGATAATACAAATAAAATCCCCAGAGATGGATTATTTTATTTCGGGTGAGGGGCTGTTAGTCTTCAGTGCCAGGTTTGAAGGGAAAACGGTCTCAAGACTAATCATCTGTGCTGGAACAGCAGCAGCATAGAGCCTTCATCACCCTCCTGAAGAAGCATCTCATACGGCCCTTGACGACAACCTCTGAAAAATCATAAAAACAGTGTCAGTCAGTATTGTGCTTCAGCTAAAAACAAGGAGACTCTGATCCTTTACACATCCGACTGACCAGGCTGGATGTCTCTTGCTCCCGTGGCCTCATCGTCATCAGCGGAGGCTGTGCCTCCCTTGGCTTCGTTTGTGACATTGTTGGAGACACATGTTGACTGCGGTAGAGCCTTTCCCTCAGAGGAGGTTGTAAATGCAACACTGCAAAGTCCAAAATGCTTGTCATCCTACTGTTTATAAAATATAACACATCCTACTGTTAATATAAGAGGGTTCTCTGACATTACTAGACACTTTTTTGATCTCTTTAATGGAAGCACATCTATAATGTGCATTGTTTCTTCCATCTTCTTGATAAATGCAAGCATCCACCCAGATCTACCCACAGATACACAGAGCACTGTAACACACTTACTGGGAGTTGTTGGGGAAGTTGTCCTGAGAGCAGTCCATGGTGATGAATGGGTGTTGCAGAACCTGACTGGGTGTTATTCTTATGCTCGTATCCATTTCCAACATTTGCTTCACCAAGTCCACAAAATTTTCTATCTCAGTGCCTGTTGCGACAGAAGGCCCTTCCTCTTGATGTTGATGTTGAATGAGCTGCAAGTTCATTAGGCAACAAGAGTCAAGAATATTTCAAATCACTCTTCTGGGTAAAAAAATGACAATGGTTATACATAATGAGAAGTACATGAGGTTCTTCAGATTGTAACACATCCTTGTAAAATGTCCTTATGTTCAGATCCTAAATGTTTAGTGTTCAAAAGAGATCACTTACATCCTTAAGCTCATCAAGGGAGTTAGGGCTGAACTTTCTGGCCACAGACATATCACCTGTCTCCTTTGCATACTCCTCTGGTGTCTACAGAGAGATAATGTTCTACATTAAATCTTTCCTAAATACAGTAAAGCAGGCAGACCAACAGACAGTATGACTGACACACAGGCAGATAGCTTGCTAGGTCTGAGACCAGCTCCATCAGAGTAGAAAGGTAAGTGATGGTACCTTGAATCTCCACACTTGCTGGGAGGAGGAGGAGGCGTTTTTCACAAAAAACCATGAGGATCTTATTGCAGAGTTTAGGAGCCTGTCAGGTGGCTGCCCCTGCATCTCCACCATGTATCTTATCTACACACAAAACACAACATTGCATTTGGAACACATTAGCACACTATAACAATTGTCAAGAACAACACAATAGATGCAATTAAAAAAAAATATCAGACAACCACTGCAAACAAAAAAATTATTTCTGTACAATGTATGAAATGCAACATGAACAACTGACGCTAATCTGGCAGTTTATCATATATCTGTGAATAAGACAAGTGATATGTCTGACTTGATGCCATTGCCACTTCCTTCAAAAAATATCTAATAAACAACTATCTTTGGTGAAAACAAGTGTAAACATTTCTACTTATGATTTTTGTTTGTTATAAACACACAACATATAGATTAAATGTCTTTTTAAAAATGGACTTATTGCATTGTTTAACTGAGGCACTGACCATGTCATACACGCTTCTCCCAGGATACAGCACCTTCCCCAGGGCCAGCTCCACAGCTATACAACCCAGAGACCAGATGTCAGTGCACTCATCGTAGAGGATGCCAAGCAGCATCTCTGGAGAGCTGAGAGTAGAGAAACAAGAGAATATTACAGCACATCAGTACATCAGTCATGAAAACTAAAACCACACCTCCCTTCCTCATGTTGTCTGTCACTCACCAGTAACACAGGGTACCACCACACTTGTCCATATCCACCTCGGTCACATGGCAGGAAAGACCAAAATCTATGAGTTTGACATTCAGCGGCTCTTGTAAATGGTCTACCAGCATCACATTATCAGTCTTGATATCACTATGAATGACTCCAATGCCTTTTAAATAGTGACACGCTGTGGCCAGCTGAAAAGATATGCAGAATTACATTCAGTTCATCAGTCAGATATGTTATATGTGTCATCTGTTTTTTGCAATTTCTATGCATAATGTTGAACGTGATTCATTATTGAATCTTAAAAAACATTAGAAACAGTGAAGTGAAATTTCATTTGAATAATAAAAAGCAAAACTCTTCTAAAAAGAAAAACTTGATTTTTCAAGTTTTCCCTTCTGGATGAAAACCAAAGGTTAGCGGTCCTACAAGGCTCCGTCTGTATCAATATGTTAGCAGGAGAACAGCTGACCTGATGCAGGATGTTACTAATCTCCTTCATGGGCAAAGGTTTATATTCTCTCTTCTTCATGAGGTCCTCAAGACTCATGTCCAGCAGTTCAAATTCTAGACAAGCGAAGCTCAGGTGGAGGAAACGGCCACCCCATCTCGCGATGTTACATTTCTCCGCATCCAAAGACCTGACTCTTGTTAACATGGCCACCTGAGGAATACAGTAGAGGTCGAAGAGAGATTCTTACAGTTGTAAATCCAGATTAAAAACAGGGCTTGTACTTTTAAAACAAATTCTGTTTCACCTCTTGCTTTTCTGGATCGGTTGAATCCGGGTCCTTCTTGATCATTTTCACAGCCACAGTTTTGTCTCTGTCTGTCTTTAAACACTTGACAACCATTCCGTAGGTGCCGACCCCCAGCAAGTCCTGTACCAGATAATTTGAGGACCTGCTACACAGCACATCACCTCTTGCTATCTGAGAGAGGTCTGATGGAAGAATGGTAGAGGGCTGCCCACCAGATGAGTACTGCATCGGTGAATTCATCTGGAAAAAAATGGATATGGACATGTTACACCTTACATCATAAAAACACAACGTACACAGCACCCGTGTGAACACAACTTTTGTAACTTCATATGCAGGGCTAAGATTTTCTACACTTGTAGACCAATGTAGCCAATTAGGGGGGCCGCCAGGGAACCGCCAACACAGCCGGGACGCGAACCCGTGTCTACCGCACCACAGGCGACTACGTTAACCAGTCGACTAAAAGGTCCGACCCGTTAGCCAAGGGCCAACATCTACTTATCCGTGCACGTTACAATACAAAACAAATGAAGGACAATTACCATGTGGGCCTCTTGAACCACGTGTAGAATAGTTATTTTGGGGGCTGTATACGGAGATGCCTTTCCTCTCCATCTATGTTGGTTCTGACCCATAATGCAACGGCTATGCTCTTAACGAAACTCTGGTCATGTGACCCGTTACACTAACGTCAAATAAACCTTGCATAAAGGGCACATTTTTTAACTAAAGATATTTTACCCTGTTATATTTCAAAAAAAATTAATCAACCTTACACCTTTTAACTATTACATTTTAATCGTTTTTTTTAACGACTGAATGAACTCAACTATCTCTGAGACAATTACATCAGGTTTTACAACAACAGATGCAACTACAATCCATAACAGTAATCATAACGTCACACAATTGTAAAGAACATTTGTGCGCCGTTCTGTCAGGCGATTGACGAAATTAATTCGTTTCTCCGTTCTGACACCATGTACTGCAGCGATTTAGGGAGGCACCCGCGGGAACCGCCACAGCCGGGACGCGAACCGGTATTTCCTGCACCACGAGCAACGTTTACCACTCGACTGAAGGGTCCGACCCGTTGCCAAGGGCTAACGTGTCTACTTATTCGTGTAGGTCAGTGTTTCTCAACCCAGTCCTCAAGGACCCCCTATCCTGCAGATTTTCATTGTAACCCTGCATAGATAGCTCTACTTGTACTTAACCAATCATCTCACAGCACTTAATTATGCAAGGTGTGCAAACTCTGACATTCACTGCTGAATTACTACAAACAGGTACCTATTCGGGGTTGCAAAGAAAATCTGCAGGATAAGGGTTCCTTGAGGACTGGGTTGAGAAACACTGGTGTACGTTACATTACCCCCTCTCTCTTTCGGGAGGCGCGTCCCCGCACTTCAGCGTATCAGCTCCCTCACGCCTCTGAGCGCACGCGCTTCCGATGACCTCACGGTCGCGACATCCCACTTCTGACGCCAGCGCGGCGTGTTGGGGGGGGGGGAGGGGGGCAGCCGCGGGAGCCGCCACAGCCGGGGCGCGAGCCCCTATCTCCCGCATCGCGGGCGACAACGTTAACCACTCGACTACACCCCCCCCCCTCTCGGGAAAGTGTAACGTACACGAATAGTCGGACTCTTTAGTCGACTGGTTAACGTTGTCGCCCGCGATGCAGGAGATACGGGTGCGCGTCCTGGCTGAATTGGCTAGATTGGTGTCAGAAGCGGGACGGTGCGACCGTGAGTCGAGTGGTTAACGTTGTCGCCCGCGGTGCGGAATACACGAGTTCGCTGCCCGGCTGTGACGGTCCGGCCGGGCTGACCCCCGAATTCGCCACAGTATTAAGATACATCGTTAGTTATGCCCCGCCCAAACGCACACATAAACACGTGTAGCATTCAAATACCTTTTCGTGAAGGACTAGTGCAATGTCTAACTCAAAAACAATGCAGGTTGCGCTCTTCAAATCTTTAACGCCGCTCTTCAAAACGCGATCTTGCTCTCTCGAAGTCTTGAAGCATACTGAGGGCGAGCGCTTTTATACACTGCCACGCCCCAGCAGTTAAAGAGACAGTACACATATTTCTCCAGCCTCTGTGTCTGTCATTCGATTTTCTTGTTTTTCTCAACAACCACTCATCCAAACAATTACACACTACATGCATTTTTCTTTTTCATTTCTCAGGCCTCAGCTATGTGCTTTCTGTGACAGCCACAAGACCGTTCAGTCAATGACCGTTTGTTTATTTATTTTTTCCAATTTCCCCCCTTTTCTCCCCAATTGCATTGGGCCAATTACCCCGCTCTTTTTTTCTTTTCTTTTTCTAAGCCGTCCCGGTCGCTGCTCCACCCCCTCTCTGCCGATCCGGGGGGCGCCCCGACCGACCAGAGGGGGCACAAGTGCAGCGACCAGGATACACCCACATCCGGCTGCCCACCCGCAGCGATCATCAGCTGATGGACGGGACAGCTGATGATTGCCTATGGCATGAAACAGGCTTGTACTGTCTCATAAAGAAATTACTTGACTCACTGGATTATTTTGCTTCTTATTGAGCACTTTCCCTACCATGGAGTATTTCTTTTAACAAAGTTTTATATGTATAAACTTCGCACAAAAAGTAAGGAAATGTGTGTTTGGTAGATTATTTCTTTGTTGTACCAATGCTTCTTGGCAGTAAATCTTATATCAGGCAGCTGATTGTCAGCACCTGGGGTACCAGAAGCTCAAAACAAGAGTTAATAGCAGCAGCAAAATAAGCTGTTTGGCATTGGCAGAGAAGATTTAGCAAATTTTCATGGGCGCAGCCCACATATTCAGCTCTACTGCTCATCCCACAAATGCATGTCCCTTACACATGTGGCGCCATTTAAAACGGAAATAAACAGGCTTTCCAACGGTATAAGATTTATTGCCAAGAAGCATTGTTACAACAAAGAAATAATCTACCAAACACACATTTCCTTACTTTTTGTGTTAAGTATATGTGTGTGTGTGTGTGTGTGTATATATATATATATATATATATATATATATATATATATATATACAGTGCATCTGGAAAGTATTCACACCCCTTCACTTTCCCCACATTTTATGTTACAGCCTTATTCCAAAATGGATTAAATTCCTTTTTTTCCCTCATCAATCTACACACAATAATGACAAAGTGAGAAAGGTTTTGTAAAATTTTTTTGCAAATTTATTAAAAATAAAAACTGAAATATTGCATGTACATGAGTATTCACACCCTTTACTATGACACTCAAAACTGAGCTCAGGTTCATCCTGTTTCCACTGATCCTCCTTGAGATGTTTCTACATCTTGATTGGAGTCCACCTGTAGTAAATTCAATTGATTGGACATGATTTGGAAAGGCACACACCTGTCTATATAAGGTCCCACTGTTGACAGTGCATGTCAGAGCAGAAACCAAGCCATGAAGTCAAAGGAATTGTCTGTGGACCCCCGAGACAGGATTGTATCGAGGCACAGATCTGGGGAAGGGTACAAAAAAATTCTACAGCTTTGAAGGTCCCAAAAAGCACAGTGGTCTCCATCATTTGTAAATGGAAGAAGTTTGGATCCACTAGGATTCTTCCTAGAGTTGGCGGCCCAGCCAAACTGAGCAATCGGGGGAGAAGAGCCTTGGTCAGGGAGGTGACCAAGAACCCGATGGTCACTCTGACAGAGCTCCAACGTTCCTCTGTGGAGATGGGAGAACCTTCCAGAAGGACAACCATCTCCGCAGCACTCCACCAATCAGGCCTTTATGGTAGAGTGGCCAGACGGAAGCCTCTGCTCAGTAAAAGGCACATGACAGCCCGCTTGGAGTTTGCCAGAAAGCACCTAAAGTACTCTTAGACCATGAGAAACAAGATTCTCTGGTCTGATGAAACCAAGATTGAACTCTTTGGCCTGAATGCCAAACATCACGTCTGGAGGAAACCAGGCACCTCTCATCACCTTGCTAATACCATCCCTACAGTGAAGCATGATGATGGCAGCATCATGCTGTGGGGATGTTTTTCAGCGGAAGGAACTGGGAGACTAGTCAAGATCGAGGGAAAGATGAATGGAGCAAAGTACAGAGAGATCCTTGAAAACCTGCTCCAGAGCGCTCAGGACCTCAGACTGGGGTGACGGTTTACCTTTTAACATGACAATGTGACCCTAAGCACACAGCCAATCAACGAAGGAGTGGCTTCGGGACAAGTCTGTGAATGTCCTTGAGTGGCCCAGACTTGAACATCTCTGGAAAGACCTGAAACTAGCTGTGTAGCGACGCTCCCCATCTAACCTTCCAGAGCTCGAGAGGATCTGCAGAAAAGAATGGGAGAAATACCCCAAATATAGGTGTGCGAAGCTTGTAGCTTCATACCCAAAAAGACTTGAGGCTGTAATCGCTGCCAAGGTTGCCTCAACCAAGTACTGAGTAAAGGGTGTGAATACTTATGTACATGCAATATTTCAGTTTTTTATTTTTAATAAATTTCTACAAAACCTTTTTCGCTTTGTCATTATGGGGTATTGTATGTAGATTGATGAGAGAAAAAAGGCATTTAATCCATTTTGGAATAAGGCTGTAACATAACAAAATGTGGGGAAAGTGAAGGGGTATGAGTACTTTCCGGATGCACTGTATATCTGCGTCTGGAAGACGTTGGGCTTGGCCCGTCTTACCAGGTGTGAGCTGAAAATTCTGACTATCCACATTATTTTCTTGTGGCTCTTTAGCCTCTCCCTGTCTAGTAAGTGCCTCTTGAATTAGTTTTAAATTTTCATTTGAGCCGGCATCATGGCTGCTTCCTCAGCTTACTGTTCCGTGTCCTGCTTAGCTGTTTCGGTTTTTGGGAGGTTTTCTTCTGGTTGAATGTCAGTAGTGGGCTGGACAGCACCACCACACTGATTTCCTTGTGTTAGTATTAATGTACCTGCTTCACCGCTGGCACTTGTTGCCTCTGTCAGTGGCTGATGCAAGGAAGCAGTGATTGGTCTTAACTTCTTTACCACATTATTTTCAAGTCTCTTTCTTTTGCGCTTCCTAGCACCACTTTCAAATCTTTTACTCATGCTCAGATTAGAATCTGAAAATAAAAAGTAAAATTAATCTTCAACAGTTATTAGAAAGGAAAACATGAAGGGGTGCTCTCACAAAATGGGGTCCACTTCACCCATCCATCCATCCATTATCTGAACCGCTTATCCTGCTCTCAGGGTCGCGGGGATGCTGGAGCCCATCCCAGCAGTCATTGGGTGGCAGGCGGGGAGACACCCTGGACAGACCGGCAGGCCATCACACAGGGCTCACACACACAGCAGATATAAAAATGGATAAAATAGAAATATATCAAGCTTAGGAAAAGCAATTTCACTCTTCCCCACACAATCTTTTATTATAGGTGTACGTGATGGATGAATTCATGTACAAATGTCTGATTTTGTTCTGTGGGTCCTTGGTAATGTTTGCTGTGCTTGGTCCTTGTCTCCCTACCTTTAGGGCACCAGAAGTTGTCTTGGGCCTCCCAATCTCAGAGGCAATAGACATGTGGTCCCTTGGCTGTGTAATGGCAGCAATGTTCCTGGGAAGACACCTCTACCCTTGGTGGGAAGAATTTGAATGGGTTAAGTCACCTAATATCCCTCACCAGCTGCTTCATTACACAGACAGAAATTTCACAAACCCATTTTTGAGGTTGAAGGTAGATTAATATGATGTGTTGCCTCTCCAGACGAGAGCCATTGTGGTGACACAAGGCATGCCGGCAGACCACCTGTTGGATGCTGGTTTGAGGATGAGAGGTTTTTTCACCAAGAACTCAAGCCAAGTAAAAAAAAAAATCACAAAATTAACTTTTTTTTCTGTAAATATTTGGGCAACTTTTCTTAAAGAATCGTTCCTTATTAACAATTACATTGCAAAATCTGAATCAAATCTGCTTCCAAAAACAGTTTACAAAACGAGTATGCTTTTTCCTATCGTTAACAAAGACGCTATAAATCAGCTTAGTTTTATTACCAACCTGGCTGATGAAAATGGCAACGTCCTCTGCAGATACTTGCACAGCTGTGTTTTCAACTTGTCTATCTCCCTGCTTTCCTGCAAGGACAAAATCAACACAGAAATCAATGCTAGTGTCGAGTTATCAACTTAAGACAGTTATTCTGAAATGGAATGCAAGGAAATGACTGAAGGGTTGTTTAGAGGATACATAGAGTTAGGACAGCATGTGTAAGAAAGGCCTATGACAGTGTCAAAAATATTACATACCTTGCCGGAGGCCCCCTAGATTGTGAGGCCCTAGGCTTAAGACTGCCAAGCCTATAGGTAAATCCGACTCGAGTGTGCCTGGTTGGGAGAGGTAGCGTTGGGTCGTCTGGGGCAGTGTTGGCGCTACGGGGGGGGGGGGCATTGGCCGGGCCTCGCCCCCCCCCCGAATGAAAGTTGTGCCCCCCCGCCAATTACCCAGTGATGATGTGAAAATTAGTACTTAAACATCATGTAAAAATTAAAATTAATTAATGCACATAGCACATTTAAATACATAATCAATAATAATAATAATCAATGAAATAAAATGCTTAAATTTCGTGATTGTGGAGGAGCGGGGTTAGCAGGACACCGGAGCGGAACATCAGTGTGTGATTTTGTCCATTCAGGGCGTAATTGCGTGTGACACACAGGACTGTTTGCTGCGAGTAAGCTCACGCGATCTGCTTGTAGCGTCTGTGCGCGAATGGAAAACAACGGGGGGAAAGAGCAGAGCACGAGTAAGGATTCTAAGCGCACATTCGAGGGTTAATTTAGCAAATAATTAATAAAAAAAAAGTCACAATAGAAGAATATTCAAATATAGAATGTAAATTTGACAGCCCTAATGCTCATGCTCCCCCCCCCCCGTGAAAACAGTAGGCCGTCAGATTTGTTCTGGCGCCGACACTGGTCTGGGGGGAGCCTGGTCTGCTGTATCCGGTGGGCCCAGGGACCACAGCCCTGCCCTGAGCTGCGCCCGAAGTGGAAACACCGAGGGCGGTCTGACAGGAAGCGGAAGCGGGACGGGCTAAACTAACTGCTAGCCCACGCAGACCGGCAGTCATCCTGGCTGGCTAGCGTTCGCTCCCTTGGACAGTGGATTTTTTATGTTTGTTTGTTGGTAGTGTAAACTACTAATAAGACACGTTAGCCCCTAGCTAACGGGTCTGACCCTTTAGCCGAGCGGTTAGTGATGTCGCCTTGTGGTGCAGTACACCCCGTATTGAATCCCGCACCGGGCAAGAAAATAACCGGTTACAGTAGTTTGGATATACTCTGTTCTTGTAGATTCCGGATGTGTGTTTTTTGTCTTCGTGTTGCACTGCTGTGGGCTTGGGGGGGGGGACGATATTCCGTTTCATTTCATGTACGCGACAAATAAATGTTCCTGACTCAGACGAATTTCTTCGGCTGTTCAGATGCGATGAATCAATCTTTAGTATAGGCACCATGGGAGAAACACGCAACAGCAATGCCCGAATCACTTATTCAAGTGAGTCAATTAATGGAGTCCAAAAATACCATTGTATTGAACCCCTATTCTCTCAGAATTCTTTGTCGTGTCATGCAACTAGATAGCTAGATGAAGGCGGGCGACGGGTGCAAAATATCGGGTGTGCTCAAGCTTCTCAGCGCCAACGGGTCTGGCGCCCATTGATGAGTCAGAGGCTCTCAGGTGACGTTAATTAGCGCGGCGAGGCGAGGCTAACAGAGGGGCTCTCAACCGCACAGACGCGCTGCTTCGGTACGCTGACGCCTGGTCATGTTTTATTTGCAGCTGATTACCCTCGTTCTCATAGAAGCGATCAGAAATGGTAAGCAGATCCTCAATTAAAAAAAAGATTTGGTTTTAATTTCAATGAAATTCGATCTCAGCTATCGCCATTTTGTTGCAGTGAATTGCGGCCCCGTACGAGGAGTTGAAACAGGTTCGCCACTGACCGAATGATATATATTTTTTAAAATTTTCAAACCTTAAATCAGCCTGTTCCCGGGTGTTTCTCGTCGTGTAAAACGTTCATTATATTTGATACAGACTCTCAGGACAACTGGCTCCTCAAAACGTTGCAGTACATGAAGTCCGACCCAGAGATTTTAGAGGGTACATTTTTAAGTTGTCGTTTCATGAAGTTATTTTCCATCTTCTGTGAGTATGTGGGTGGAATGGTGAGGTGAAGGTAGTATCTACTGTGTTTTACTGTAATATTTACATCATACTTCCTACAGAGTTAATCAACCACGACGTCGCAATCGTGGAAGGAGACATAATAATGTCGGTGAGTGAGTCTGCCTTTTACCCGCCAAGGCCGCCATTTTTACGGGTTTGGATTTTCAGAGTTTAATAAATTGGGGGGGGGGGGATGCAGACCTGCTGCTCACTGAATGCACCTAAAGTTGCACATATTTGCATTAAAATGAGTTTCAGATCAGTTGCACAAAAAACAAGATCTACCTAAAACGACCATAAGCGATCAAAAAAGATGCTCGTGAATTGCGCGTCATGTCACTATTTATGACGTGTTTGGCGCGTCATTTCCTTCGCGAAACACACTAGAGAACGCTATTCCAGTTCTCCACCCGCATATTTGAAGAATATGAGAATATGATCCGCATATTCTTCAAATATGCGGATCATATAAGTAGCAGTAGTTCTCCAGTGCAGAATAATGGTCTAAACTTGATTTTTGATTATTGCCAACATGTCTGGTTACAGACGCACCATGACTAGCACCGAGGCGTTGCGGTATTTACAGGCGTTGGACAGCGGCCATTTTAAATTGCTTGAAAAATAATAAAGTTGTTAAAACATTGATTTTGTTGTCAGTCATTTCTTAACAGACACACTAACATGTGCAATGCATCCCAATTGGGTCTTTATCTTGACAGAATATAGAGTTTTTAAAAACCGTTGTGGTAGTTTTTTAGTTCCGGTGGTTGTTTGGGACCGTTTCAGTTATTATTATTATTATTATTATTTTACATTTCACGTTTTATAGGCCTTGTTACGTTTGTTATATTAGGAATATGTTTTCCGTTTTGTTTTTCAGGTAATTCTTTTCAATTTTGCTATTCAAGTTCGACCATGTCGCTGAAGTTTACGTTGTTTAAAAATAGTATTATAGTTGTTAAATTTTTAATTTTGGTGTCATTCGTTTCCTAACAGACATACTAACATATGCAATGCATTAATATCTCAATTGGGTCTTTATTTTGACAGAATATAGAGTTTAAAAGCCGGCGGTCATTTTGACCGCCAATGGTCGTTTTAGGGAGGAGTGTAATCCCGGTCGTTCTAGTGTCTGTTAACATTACTGATCCTGTGCTGCACATTCTGTTAAGAGGCGTGATTGCTTGAATGTACCATAGGAGTCTTTGTGTTGATCCATACGCTCTTGTAGTCTGACAGGAATGCAGTGGTTAACAAATGGCCAGAGTTGGATGGACACGTGTCAGTACCATATCGCATCAGCTCAGATATAGGTAAGAGGTAATCGGTGATGGTGTGTATGTGGATCACGTTTTCTTAATAGTTTGTCCGTTTTTTGACTATACAAATGTGTACCTTTCTCAGTGAAGAAGACTCATGATATCCTGTCAGCCATGAAAATGGTGTCGGAGCACACCTGTGTGTCCTTCCACAGTCGAACCACAGAACCCAACTACATGTACTTCAAAAACGGCAAGGGGTAAGAGCTAATTTGAATTATGAATTATGTCCTCAATTCTGCGTTGGTTGTCTTGCTATTTTTTTCATCACTTTATATGTAATGACAAACTTGATTCCACACTCTTGTAATGAAAATGTGCACCAACTCTTAATTTCCTAGTTGTGCATCACATGTGGGCTGCATTGGTGGAGCACAGCCTCTGTTTATTGGGCCAGCTTGCATGATGGGCAATATCTGTCATGAAATTCTTCATGCTCTGGGCTTCCACCATGAACACACAAGGATGGACCGTGAAAAATACATTACAATTATTCCTCATAACATTATGGAAGGTACTGATGTGTAATTCATGACAGAGTTGCTACTTACATTTACAGCAAGGATGGTGTAAAGAGATATTTGACTGTTAACAGGCATGGAGAAAAACTTCGGAGTGAAAAATGGTAACACATTTCAGCTTCCTTATGACCTTACATCTATCCTGCATTATGGAAGGTAAACACGGCTCAGAATAAAACCCAGTAGCACACTAGGAATAAAGACATTCATTGTCAATTTGTTGTAAATATGTAGAGTAAAATGGTGTTTTTTTTTTCTGTGACAGTGATTTTTTCTCGGCAACCGGCTTGCCCACCATTGTAGCCACCAAAAATGAGCCAGCTATGGGACAGAGAACGCACATGACAAAGCTGGATATACAAAGGGTCCACAACCTGTACAACTGTGGTGTGTCAAAATGCTGTTGTTTTTTTTTACATTTTGAGTTTTAAGTATTCTTGGATATTTAGACTATTAACCACATGCAATGCTATAATTGTATCCACATGGCAATATATAATGCTTTCCATCCTTTACCTGTTTACCTTCTGCTAGATGCCAAAGAAGGTAAGGCTAAAGATGGGAACCAACAAAATTAAGACCTACCAATGATGGACAACAGGACAAAGGAAAAAGACTTGCCTTTCCTGAGGAACATGTACCAGAAATGGAGTGGGATGCTACTGAAAACTAGCCAGACTCCTTTACAACTTATTAGTTAGTCTTTCACTCAGAACACTGGAAAAAATCAGGCTCTCCTCCCTGAAGTCCATCCTCAGGTAAAAGTTGTCCTCACAGTATCTGATACTATCACAGTCTCTCATCACACAGCAACATACTAAAGGGGAGCCATCATATTGTGAGCTGCAACCAGGATCCAGTTACATTGCTGTTATGACTTTGCATGTCAAGCTATGAAAAGTCTTTATGTATCTCTAGAAGAGGTTCAGACTTTTTTTTTTACTCAAACCTGTTACTGGCTGAATTCTGTACAAATGGAAAAGAAACAAAGCCTGTGTCTTCTTACCCTCTAAATAAAGGGCACACTGCAGATACAAATCCTTTCAATGGGCCTTGTTTTAAATTGTTGACCAGTTGTTTTCTTTTAAAGATGTGCCTGAAATTTCTAAACATTTTCCAATTTCAACAGATTAGAGGAAGGATTTTTTTAAATTAAAAAAATTGCCACATCACTGATTTAACTCAGTTGCAGATGATAACCTCCACTTGATGTGGGTCTTAACAATGTTCCCTTGATTGGAGCCCGAGTCTTCACATTGTTATCTCTAAGACTAAATTCCACTATAATTTGGGCATAGTTCAAGGATTGGCAACGAGTATATTCAGCTCAGGTTGGACGGTTTGGAGACAAAGCAAGCAAGGCAAGATTGAGATGGTTTGGACATGTGTGTAGGAGAGATGGTGGGTATATTGGGAGAAGGATGCTGAATATGGAGCTTCCAGGCAAGAGGGAAAAGAGAAAGGCCAAAGAGGTTTATGGATGTGGTAAAGGAGGACATGCAGGTGGCTGGCATGGCAAAGGAAGATGCAGAGGACAGATGGAAATGGATGATCCGCTGTGGTGACCCCTAAAGTAATAGTAGTAGTACAAATAATCAGTAACAATTAAACATCCTACATTGAAAAATTTAATTCAGTAAAAAAAGTATTCGCACTGCATATACTTAAGAACCAGAAGTATTCATTATGCAAAATGGCCAATTTCAGAAAAAAATATAACATTAACATAATTATTGATGGATCAATGTGTTCATCACTTTAATGTTGCAGCTGGTAAAGGTGAAGCTAATTTTAATTACATGAGGCAGGACAATTTCCCCCGTTGACCAATAAATTCTTAACCTATACAAGTACATCATTTATTCACAGATTATGATAAAAAGTACATTTCTCTCTTAATTGTAGGGGAGTAGAAGTACAAATTAGCAGAATAGAAATTACTAATAAAAGTACCTCAAAATTGCACTTGAGTACATGAGTAAATGTACTGTTATTTTCCATCTCTGATGTAGACACAAGAAAAAATAAAACGGCCTCACTTAACTCAACAGTTTGTATGTCTAACCCATGTTTTATCCCAACCTTTAATTAAAATGTTATATTTCTCCCTTGTCTCTATTAATTTCATTTCACGTTTCACCCACCTTATTTGAAACATGGAGATTGTCTCCTTTTTGAAATTTTCCACACTATGCTTCAACACATGCTGATTCTCAGTGATACAGGTTTGAGTTGATTGCTCATTACACAACACAAAACATAGTGATGATTTTTATAGACAGTTAAGGATACTAAGGTCCATTACATGAGCTCACCGAGTTACTAGTTTGTAAGCTTGTATCTCATGTCATCTCATCATCAGCCGCTTCTCCGGGGTCGGGTCGCGGTGGCACAAGCTAAGTAGGGCACTCCAGACATCCCTCTCCCCAGCAATGCCCTCCAGCTCCTCCCGGGGGATCCTAAGGCATTCCCATGCCAGAATGGACATGTAGTCCCTCCAGCGAGTTCTGGGTCTACCCCGAGGTCTCCCAGCTGGACGTGCCTGGAAAACCTCCAAAGGAAGGCGCCCAGGAGGCATCCTAATTAGACGCCCAAACAACCTCAACTGGCTCCTTTTCAACGCAAAGCAGCAGCGGCTCTACTCTGAGCTCTCTCTGGATGTCTGAGCGCCTCACCCAATCCCTAAGGCTGAGCCCACACACCCTACGGAGGAAACTCATTTCAGCCATTTGTATCTCACCCTTTCGGTCACTACCCAAAGCTCATGACCATAGGTGAGAGTTGGAACGAAGATTGGATGGTAAATTAAGAGCTTTGCATTCCGGCTCAGCTCCCTCTTCACCACAATGGTCCGGTACAACGTCCGCATTACTGCAACAAAGCCACCTGTCAATCTCCAGCTCCATCCTACCTTCACTCGTGAACAAGACCCCAAGATACTTGAACTCCTTCACTTGAGGCAACAACTCATACCCAAAATCCACCATTTTCCGGTAGAGAACCATGGCCTCAGACTATAATAGATATAAAGGAAACACTCGACGGTGGGGAAAGTGCTCAACAAATAAGGAGCAAAATAATCAAGTGAGTCGAGTAAATAAAGATGATTGCTTATGGCATGAAACAGGCTTGCACTGCCTCATAAAGAACTAACTTGACTCACTGGATTTTATATATATATATATATATATATATACACTACCGTTCAAAAGTTTGGGATCACCCAAACAATTTTGTGTTTTCCATGAAAAGTCACACTTATTCACCACCATATGTTGTGAAATGAATAGAAAATAGAGTCAAGACATTGACAAGGTTAGAAATAATGATTTGTATTTGAAATAAGATTTTTTTTACATCAAACTTTGCTTTCGTCAAAGAATCCTCCATTTGCAGCAATTACAGCATTGCAGACCTTTGGCATTCTAGCTGTTAATTTGTTGAGGTAATCTGGAGAAATTGCACCCCACGCTTCCAGAAGCAGCTCCCACAAGTTGGATTGGTTGGATGGGCACTTCTTGCGTACCATACGGTCAAGCTGCTCCCACAACAGCTCAATGGGGTTCAGATCTGGTGACTGCGCTGGCCACTCCATTACCGATAGAATACCAGCTGCCTGCTTCTGCTCTAAATAGTTCTTGCACAATTTGGAGGTGTGTTTAGGGTCATTGTCCTGTTGTAGGATGAAATTGGCTCCAATCAAGCGCTGTCCACTGGGTATGGCATGGCGTTGCAAAATGGAGTGATAGCCTTCCTTATTCAGAATCCCTTTTACCCTGTACAAATCTCCCACCTTACCAGCACCAAAGCAACCCCAGACCATCACATTACCTCCACCATGCTTAACAGATGGCGTCAGGCATTCTTCCAGCATCTTTTCATTTGTTCTGCGTCTCACAAACGTTCTTCTTTGTGATCCAAACACCTCAAACTTGGATTCATCCGTCCACAACACTTTTTTCCAGTCTTCCTCTGTCCAATGTCTGTGTTCTTTTGCCCATCTTAATCTTTTTCTTTTATTGGTCAGTCTCAGATATGGCTTTTTCTTTGCCACTCTGCCCTGAAGCCCAGAATCCCGCAGCCGCCTCTTCACTGTAGATGTTGACACTGGTGTTTTGCGGGTACTATTTAATGAAGATGCCAGTTGGGGACCTGTGAGGCATCTGTTTCTCAAACTAGAGACTCTAATGTACTTATCTTCTTGCTCAGTTGTGCAACGCGGCCTCCCACTTCTTTTTCTACTCTGGTTAGAGCCTGTTTGTGCTGTCCTCTGAAGGGAGTAGTACACACCGGTGTAGGAAATCTTCAATTTCTCGCATGGAATAGCCTTCATTTCTAAGAACAAGAATAGACTGTCGAGTTTCAGATGAAGGTTCTCTTTTTCTGGCCATTTTGAGCGTTTAATTGACCCCACAAATGTGATGCTCCAGAAACTCAATCTGCTCAAAGGAAGGTCAGTTTTGTAGCTTCTGTAACGAGCTAAACTGTTTTCAGATGTGTGAACATGATTGCACAAGGGTTTTCTAATCATCAATTAGCCTTCTGAGCCAATGAGAAAACACATTGTACCATTAGAACACTGGAGTGATAGTTGCTTGAAATGGGCCTCTATACACCTATGTAGATATTGCACCAAAAACCAGACATTTGCAGCTAGAATAGTCATTTACCACATTAACAATGTATAGAGTGTATTTCTTTAAAGTTAAGACTAGTTTAAAGTTATCTTCATTGAAAAGTACAGTGCTTTTCCTTCAAAAATATGGACATTTCAATGTGATCCCAAACTTTTGAACGGTAGTGTATATATAAACGTAATTAAAAGAAACCAACAGTAGGAAAAGTTCTCAACAAACAAGGAGCAAAATAATCCAGTCGAGCAATTCTTTAATTGGACAGTACAAGCCTGCACTTATTGTAAGTCGCTTTGGATAAAAGCGTCAGCTAAATGACTGTAATGTAATGTAATGTTTCATAATATGTGCAATCATCAGCTGTCATTAGAGCTCTAATGACATACATACATACATGAGGGAAGGAGAGAGGGAGAGAGAGAGAGCAGCTAACCCAGCCACTGAGGATGCACAACCCAGTGCATTCTTAGTGCTGTTCCCAAGCCCAAATAAATGGGGAGGGGTCCGTCCAGAAGGGCATCTGGCATAAAATCTTTGCCAAATCAAATATGCGGATCGTAGAACAGATTTCCTTACCAGATCGGTCAAGGCCCAGGTTACCAACGACCGCCACCGGTACTGTTGGCCAGCAGGGTGCCGGTGGAAACTAGGCTACTGTTGGGCGAAGGAGAGGGGGAAGGCATGTCCAGAGGCAGCGGGAGAGGAGGAAGGGTAGGAGTGTGGAGGGGAGAGTTGGAACTTTGAATGTTGGCACTATGACTGGTAAAGGTAGAGAGCTGGCTGATATGATGTAAATAAGAAAGGTAGGTATACTGTGTGTGCAAGAGACCAGGTGGAAGGGGAGTAAGGCCAGGAGCATCGGAGGTGGGTTCAAACTCTTCTACCATGGTGCGAATGGGAGGAAAAATGGGGTAGGAGTAATTCTGAAGGAAGAGTATATCAAGAGTGTGTTGCAGGTGGACAGTGTCAGACGGGGTAGTGAGTATGAAGCAGGAAATCAAGGGTGTATTGATAAATGCTATCAGCGCATATTATTGTGTAAGTTATTATTGTGTAAGTTGGGTGTGAGATGGAAGAGAAAGAAAGATTCTGGAGTGAGTTAGATGAAGTGGTGGAGAGTGTACCCAAGGGGGAGAGAGTGGTGATGGGAGCGGACTTCAATGAGTATGTTGGTGAAAGGAACAGGGATGATGAGGAGGTGATGGGTAGTTATGGTGTCAAGGAGAGAAATGTGGAAGGATAGATGGTGGAGGATTTTGCGAAAAGGATGGAAATGGCTGTGGCGAATACATATTTCAAAAAGAGGGAAGAACACAGGGTGATGTACAAGAGTGGAGGAAAGTGCACACAGGTGGACAATATCTTATGCAGGGGGCAAGATTTGAAAGGGATTGGAGACTGCAAGGTCATGACGGGAGAACATAGCTTGGCAGCATCGGATGGTGGTCTGTAGGATGACTTTGGAAACCAAGAAGAGGAAGATAGTGAAGGCAGAGCCAAGGATCAAATGGTGGAAGTTGAAGAAGTAAGACTTGTGTGGAGTTCAGGGAGAAGTTAAAACAGACACTGTGAGGTAGTGAAGAGTTGCCGGATGGCTGGGCAACCACTGCAAAAATAGTGAGGGAGATAGCTAGGAAGGAACTTGGTGTGTCATCAGAACAGAGGAAGGAAGACAAGGAGACTTGGTGGTGGAATGAAGAAGTACAGCAAAGTATACAGAGGAAGAGTTTGGCAACGAAAAAGTGGGATAGTCAGAGAGATTAAGAAAGTAGACAGGAGTACAAGGAGATGCAGCATAAAGTGAAGAGAGAGGTGGCAGAGGCAAAGGAAAAGGCGTATGGTGAGTTGTATGATGGGTTAGACACTAAGGAAGGCGAACAGGACTTGTACTGATTGGCTAGACAGAGAGACCGAGCTGGAAAGGATGTGAAGCAGGTAAGGATTATCAAGGATAGTTATGGAAATGTGTGGACAAGTAAGGAGAGTGGAAGATGGAAAGAGTACTTTGAGGGGCTGACGAAGGAAGAAAATGAGAGACAGAGAAGGTTGGATGATGTGGGAATAGTGAATCAGGAAGTGTGGTGGATTAGCAAGGAGGAAGTAAGGGCAGCTATGAAGAGGATCAACAGTGGTCCAGATGACATACCTGTGGAGGCATGGAGATGTTTACGAAAGATGGCAGTGGAATTTTTAACAACACAATCTTGGAAAGTGAGAGGATGCCTGAGGAGTGGAGAAGAATTATACTGGTACCGATTTTCAAGAACAAGGGTCATGTGCAGAACTGTAGCAACTACAGAGGTACAAAGTTGATCAGCCACAGCATGAAGATATGGGAAAGAGTAATAGAAGCTAGGTTAAGAGGAGAGGTGATGATTAGCGAGCAGCAGTATGGTCTCATGCCACGAAAGAGCACCACAGATGTTATGTTTTCTTTGAGAATGTTCATTGAGGTCCGCGGTGGTGTAGCGGTCTAAGCATCGGCTTTGTGTCGATGCAGTTGCCCACTGGAGACTGGGGTTCGTGCCCCGGTCTCGTCAGATCCGACTATGGCCGGACTCTATGAAGCAGCAATCATTGTCAACGCTGTCTTCGGGAGGGGGGCGGAGTTGGCTTGTGTTCGTCACGTGAATGCGTCTCTGGTGTATCGGAAAAAAACAGTGGTTCGGCCTGGAGTCGCCTTGTCACGAAAGTGGGGAGGCGGTCTCCTTCGAGACTGCCGGCCGGAGAGATGCAGTTGGCAAACGCATACAGTACGAGGGTGGGTGTTTGAATTAAAATAGGGATCGATTGGCCACTAAATTGGGAGAAAAAAGGGAAAAATCAGAAATAAATTTAGGAGAATGTTGATTGAGAAGTATAGAGAAGGCCAGAAGGAGATGCAATGTGTCATTGTGGATTTAGAGAAAGCATATGACAGGGTGCCGAGAGAGGCGGTGTGGTATTGTGTGAGGAAGTCGGGAGTTGCAGAGAACTATGTAGGAGTGGTGCAGGATATGCATGAGGGAAGTGTGACGGTGGTGAGGTTTGCGGTTGGAATGAAAGATGGGTTCAAGGTGGAGGTGGGATTACATCAAGGATCGGCTCTGAGCCCTTTCTTGTTTACACTGGTGATGGACAGGTTGATGGACGAGATCAGGCAGGAGTCTCCGTGGACTATGATATTTGCGGATGACATTGTGATCTGTAGCGAGAGTAGGACGCAGGTTGAGGAAAGCCTGCAGAGGTGGAAGTATGCACTGGAGAGAAGAGGAATGAAAGTCAGTAGGAGCAAGATGGAATACATATGCGTGAATGAGAGGGAGGACAGTGGAATGGTAAGGATGCAAGTCAAGGTGACGAAGATGTCCATCCATCCATTATCTGAACCGCTTATCCTGCTCTCACAGTCGCGGGGATGCTGGAGCCTATTCCAGCAGTCATTGGGTGGCAGGCGGAGAGACACCCAGGACAGGCCGCCAGGCCATCACAGCCCCCCCCCCCATTACACACACACACACACATTCATACCTAGGGGCAATTTAGTATGGCCAATTCACCTGACCTACATGTCTTTGGACTGTGGGAAGAAACCGGAGCCCCCAGAGGAAACCCACGCAGACATGGGGAGAACATGCAAACACCACACAGAGGACGACCCGGGATGAACCAGTAAGGTTATATTATCTTATGTACTTAAGTATACACTATCTATTCATCTAACATCCACCTCACAACTACATATTTTATCATATACCTATGTTACAACCACAACAATAACAGCAATGATTGTTACCAGTACACAGCAGTTGAATAAGTATTTACAATTGTACATTTGTATTGCACAAACATTGTATTGCACATCAGGTTTAAAGAGGTGGTGCACATCGCAGATATGTAGGTGAGATATCTTGACCAGAAAGGGCTGTTTACAAAGTATCATAATTACATAATAAGTGACCATTATTGCACTATGCTGTTAAGTGTTCATCAGACAGATCGCCTGTGGGAAGAAACTGTTCCTATGTATGTCTGATGGTTTTGCTGCACATTGCTCTGTAGCAGTTGCCAGAGGGTAAGGGATCAAATAAACTGTTACCTGTGTGTGTGTGTGTGTGTGTGTGTGTGTGTGTGTGTGTGTGTGTGTGTGTGTGTGTGTGTGTGTGTGTGTGTGAGGGGGGAGGGGTCTGTGCTGATTCTGCCCGCCCATTTCTGAGCTCTAGAGGTGTACAACTCCTGCAGGGTGATGAGCAGGGGAGCGCCAATGATTTGTTTCTGCTGTCTTTACTGTTCGCTGCAGTAGGTTCCTCTCTTTTTTGTTGCTGCGCCGAACCAAAACCATGATGGATGTACACAGGACAGATTCAGTGACTGCGGTGTAGAACTGGCTCAACTGCTCCTGTGGTAGCCCTATTTTTTCTCAATTGCTGCAGAAAGAACATCCTCTGCTGGGCAGTTCCCAGAATCTTGAAGGTCTCCACGGTTGACACAGGGCTGTTGGATATTGTGAGGGGGAGCAGTATTGAGTGGTTCCTTGTAAATAGCCTAATATATATGGGAAAAGGAGGTATCACACAACACCAGTGTCTGGTGGACCTAAGAACAGACCACAGCAATAACCCAGAACAAGAACCCGTTATCATCACAGTGGCCAACATCCAACAAAGAGTCTCAGACATGAAGCACTGGGCTGCACCAGGCCCCGTCATGATTCACACCTACTGGCTTAAGAAGCTAATGGCACTCCATGAACACCTGGCAACACAGATGAACCAGCTTCTAACATCAGGGTCTCACCCTGACTAGCTAACACAGGGGAGAACAATACTGATGTTTTAAACCCCCAACTGTTGCTGAAATATCTGGTCTCATTTGTAAATGCAAATCATCTACCTGTCAGTTAGACCCCATCCCTACTCATTTAGTAAAAGCCTGTCTACCTTCTCTGTCCTCTTTAATAACTGATATCATACATTCCTCCCTTACTTCTGGTCTTGTTCCCTCATCTCTCAAAACAGCTGCAAAAACTCCAATGCTGAAGAAACCTGATGTAGACCCCAACAATTTGAATAATTTCCACCCAATCTCAAATTTAACATTTCTTTCTAAAATACTTGAAAGGACAGTTGCATCTCAGGTACATGCTAACTTGACTGACAACAATTTCAGTCTGGTTTTTGTTCCTTTCACAGTACAGAAACAGCCTTGGTGATAATCACTAATAATCTGTTGACAGCAGCTGACTCTGGGCTTTTAACCATACTTGTCCTTCTTGATCTGAGCGCAGCCTTTGATACCATCTCACATAAAATCCCCCTAGAGAGATTAGCTTCCACTGGAATCACGGGCACCTCTCTTGCCTGGTTTAGATCATATCGCTCTGGCCGCACTCAGTTTGTCCAACTTAAAAATTTGAGATCACAGTCCTTTCCTGTTACAACTGGTGTTCCCAGTGCTGTTTTGTGCCCCCTGCTATTCTATTATTTACCTTTTACTTACTGGCCACATTTTCAGTAAATTTGGTATTTAATTTCACTGCTATGTGGATGACATGCAGCTCTATCTATCCACCAAGCCTACCTCCACTCTTCTGCCCACTTCTCTTTCCGACTTCTTACTAGAAATTAAATCCTGGCTCTCATATCACTTCCTCAAACTTAATAGTTATAAAACACAGTTCCCCTAGTAGGTACCAAATCTACTTTGGCTAACTGATTTTTCTCTGACTACTGACAATTCTATAGTTCCTCCTTTCCCTCAGATTAAGAGTTTGGGTATCATCTTGGACAGCACATTATCTTTTGAAGCACACATCAACAATGTTATTCGGTGTGCATACTTCCACATATGCAATAATAATCATCTTCGCCCGTCACTTACACTTAATAACACTGCCATTCTCATTCACACCCCGATTACATCCCGTATTGACTACTGTAATTCTATCCTCTTTGGTCTTCCCCTTAAGTGTCTTCAGAAACTTCAATTGGTCCAGAATTCAGCTGCCCTATCATTACCAGTTTTCCTTCGATAGATCATATCACTCATGTTCTTCAGCAGCTCCTTTGGCTCCCTGTTAAATACCAAATTGATTTCAAGAGTCTGCTTCTCACCTTTAAGGCCCTTAATAACCTAGCACGTTCATATTTTTTCCGAACTCCTTCATATCCACACACCCTCCCATATGCTCAGATCCTCTTCTGCCATCCAACTCACTACATCATCTGCCCTTTGACTACTATGGAGTCTAGAGCCTTTAGTCGCTCTGCCCCCTGCCTCTGGAACTCTCTCCCACAAGACATTTGCAATATTGACCCTTTCCACCTTCAAATCCCACCTCATCCCATCCAGAATTTAATGGCCACGCCCACATTGAGTTTTGCAAAGATGATGGTTTTAGACCTTTCTGTTGTATTAACTTATTATTGTATACCCCTGCTTTGTTTGATTTTATGCTATCTGATACAGTGCTGCTTGTTTGTAACTGTGTTTTGTAAAGTGTCGTTGAGTACTCTGAAAGGTGCCCATAAATAAAATGCATCATTATTATTATTATTGATCATGAAGGATCACCACAAGGGTACAACACCTTCAAACTACCAGCCAATAACCTGCCTCTCCACAACATGGAAGATCCTGTCAGGTATCGTAGCAGCTAAGCTAAATGGGCACATAAGTCAATACATGAGCGAAACTCAGAAAGAATTGGGAACACCACCACAGGGTCAAAGCCTCAGTTACTGGTTAATAGAGCAGTCACCCAAGACTCTGAGACCAGACAGACAAACCTGAGCACAGCCTGGATTGACTACAAGAAAGCTTACGATTCAATGTCCCACACATGGTTACTGGAATGTTTGGCACTATACAAAGCCAACAGACCACTAATAGCCTTCATCAAGAACTCAATGCGGCAGTGGAAAACAACACTACAGGCTAAGTCAAAAACAATCACACAGGTAACCATCAAATGAGGCATATACCAAGGTGATGCACTATCCCTGCTGCTGTTCTGCATAGGCCTGAACCCCCTCGGTCAGAGAATTACAAAGAATGGATACAGATACAGGTTCAGAAGTGGAGAGACCATCAGCCATCTACTATATAGTGGTGCTAGAAAGTTTGTGTACCCTCTAGAATTTTCTATATCTCTGCATAAATATGACCTAAAACATCATCAGATTTTCACATAAGTCCTAAAAGTAGATAAAGAGAACCTAATTAAACAAATGAGACAAAAATATTATATTTGGTCATTTATTTATTGAGGAAAATGATCCAATATTAATATTTCAATATATAATCAATATATAATAATAGGAGGTGAAACTCCTCACTGTCAGGTGAAAAGAAGCGGCTGGCTACTCCGCATGTATCGGAGTCTGCAGCCCTCCCCGGATCGGCACAGGGGGTGAAGCAGCAACCTGGATGGCTCGGAAGAGTGGGGTAATTGGCCGGATACAATTGGGGAGAAAAAGCACGGGGGGGGGGGGGGGGACAAAAGAAAAAAATGCACTAGCGTCTTCAAAACATTATACACAGCTAATATACTAGTATGTCTGGAAAAGCTATTGTTGATATAAATTGAGAGCCTTAGTTTTGAACCAGGCCATGGGGGGTTTAGATGATGATGACCAGTGAACAGCGCAGCCATTGTTCTTATTTTCCAAATATATCACTGGTCATCTTCATTTAACCCACTCCCCATAGTTCCCTCATTTGTCCGACTTCCAGCTACAAGCCACAATTGATTATCAAGGGATCCTTTCCAGACTAATACCTCACTGAAAAAAAACCAAAACTGTGTTTTGGGATTTAGGCTGGCTGTGCGAGGCTACTGCTCTGTAACACTGTAGAACTTTTACTTTCATATAATGTCATTTACAAAATTGTGATGATTTGTGATTTTGTGAAACTAGCCCAATGACGCCTGTTCATTTCATTTCACTTTGGGGGCCCCTGGTGGCCACTTTCAGGCTAAAGTGCCTTTCGCTCCCCCTCCTTACATGTCCCAGTTTAACCCCTGGGCCTGTCTACAGAACAAAAATGTACCTCACTAAGTCTAAGCAAATAAGGACAAAATTATAAAAGGAAAGAGAGAGATGTTTTAATTTATCTTGAGTTTATTCCACTGGAAACCACACACAGTCAGATGAGATATGAAGTTATCAACAGGCCTTATATAGCCATACTCCGAGAGTTCTCTTTACCTGCCATTGAGCCATGTTGAGAAAGCCACGGGTCGCTGCCAGACAGGCTGCTGTGGCTAATGTGGGCCTGGCAACTTGTCAAGAGAATGCAGAGTGGCTCTCCATCCCATCATGCATCAGGACATGAGAGGCTGGTCTGTGCTGTGACATAAGGAAGCAGTGTTCCTTAAAATCCACTAACAATTTCTGCCCTCCTCTGCTGTCCTCTCCACCCCTTCTCTCTCTCTCTCAGCACCTCTGTAACATCCAAAATGTTTTTTTCTATTTTGAATGATGTAATGCATCTTTTAAATAAAAAAAAAACTAGTGAAGCAAGACTGAAAACTAAGATGCTCTTTCTTCACTGATTTGATGAGCCTTTTGCTATGAATTCAAAGTAGCCATCTTGAATCAGGACGTGAAAATGCTACCTCTGTCCACAAATACATGTTATATAGACTGCCTATATTTCTATATTCATATGCATTGCAGGTTCTCCCCTGTCCTGTCGGTGTGCTGTGGCTGTCTGTGTGTACTGTGCATTATCTCCCCGTGCTCAGGTGGGTTCTCTCTCAACTAGGGGCCTTTCTGTGTGGGGTTTGCATGTTTTCCCCATGCTGACATGGACTTCCTCCAACTTGATAAGAACCCCAGTAAAAGCATGCAGAACACGCTCCTGTCCTGTCCCTGATCACGACATGGATGTCGACCTGGAATTGGTTCCCCAGCGCCGAAGGAAAGCGCTGCACATGGCTCCTGGCTGCTCCTGGAGGAAGGATAGCAGGATGGGAACAATGCAGAAGGAACATTCCTTCAGCCACCCCTTCCTGCATGCATGAGTGTGTTCTAGTGTGTAGCAGTAAGACGAATAGCCTCTTTCTTCTCTCCAATGTCTTCATATTTTATTGATTTTTTTTAGATTACTTTGCTTTTTACATTTCTTGTTTAATTTATCATTCCTCATCTGTGTGTGCATACAATAACAATGCAATTCCCCCTCTGAGGATTAATAAAGCACTGTCTCACCTAACCTGATGCAATCTAAGGTACTTTTGCAAGGAGAGGACACAGAGGTCTCATTATTTTAGATACCGATGGAGTTTAAATTATTAAAATTTGTGTGCTGTGACAAGTTTAGATACATACTAAAATAAACCATAAATAAACAAACGTTTCCCATACATGGTTTCCACTGATGGGGCGTGTACATAGTAGTGCTTAAAAGTACATAATGAGGGCAATGGGTTTACTGAATGTGAGTAAGTTATGTGTTTCTCTTTTAACCTCCTTCAGACATGCCAACTAACCTGTAAACCTTCCCTCAATTTTACGTGTTGGGCTCATGTGTGAATGCAAGCCAGTCGATAATCCCTAAAAGTTGTATTGGCAATTTGCCTACTCCCAATCTAGCAAGATGTACGGAGGGATTACCAAACAATGACAAAAGTCTTCAGATTAAAATGCTTTTAAAGGAAGAAAGTGAACCAATCACAAGGAATGTATCTGCAACCTGTACGTGGCAGATAAAGTGTGACATTTATTTTTAAACCAGTAAAAGTAAGAGCATATTTAAAAATGTCTGGAAAATGTATAACCTAGAAATAAAGAGAGCTTCTTTCAATTTGCACAGCACATGAAATCAAAATTCAGCTATGTGGTACAGTTTTATGGAAACTCAAGAAGGCTGCAATAATAAGATAAATAAATAAAAGAATCACATTAGAGATGCTGTAGTTTCATCATCCTTATCGGCAGTCACTCGAAGTGAGCATGACTGTCCTCTCCGTTGGGTTGTCTGCTTGTGGGTTTCCAGATGGCTGTACAGGCCAATCCGCGATCCACATACTTTGGTGCAGTGTGGACAGGGGAAAGTGGTGGTGGTTGGTGGTGGTGGTTGAGCCTTTTTCTCTCTCTCCTTGCGATGCTGTCACTTTTTCTCTGTGGCACAGTGTTCCATTTCATGATGTGCAGCTCTTTCCTGCATGGATTTCTTCCAGGAGCACCCATCCAGTGCAATGGGTTCCCTGTTGCTTGATGTGATGTTGAATTTCCTCAGACTGGTCTTGATTTTGTCCTTGAAACTAGGGATGGGCAAACGATCAAATTTCCTTGATCGATCATCGTGAAAATTAACGATCAGTTATCGATTAATTGTTAATTACTTTTAATGAAAAAAATGCCTATGGCAGAAATACCAAAGAAAGCATGTTTTCCCTCAATTAAATCTTTATTCATCAAAGGAGTTAACTTATAGTACAACCACAATGCTTTTAAACAAGGTAGTTAAAGTTTTAACTGTTTAATTGTAAAAAACGGGCATATCACATTCCGTCACGATGCATAAAAAAGGCAGCCACGAGCCCGGCCGAGTCAAATCTCTTCACAAATTAAAGAGCCAATGCTGTTGCGCTCTTAAACACTATTGAGCCTCTTTGAGAAACAATTCCCCACAACATAAATATGTAGGCTATGTATAAAATATGCAAATTAAAAAACAAAATAAAAACATTAGGCCTGCTTAGCGCTGACAGTTTTTCACAAAATGTAACTCTGAACAACTCCAACAGGCCTCCAGCTGAGAGAGATAAAATAAAATAAATAACAGTTACTCACATAAAGGATAACTGTCCACAGTCCACATAAAGGATAACTGTCCACAGTCCACTTTTAACAAATTCAAGTAATTCCAGCCTACTGGTTTTTGTTCAGCAAGATGAGCATGTTGACATGCTCAGGGGTGAGACGCGAACGCAGCCTAGTGACCATCAGTCCAGCCGCTGAAAACACTCGCTCCGAAGGGACCGAAGTTGCAGGGATGCAGAGGTATTTTCGCGCTAACTTCGCCAGCCTGGGGAACCTCCCTCCATTCACTTTCCGCCAGTCTGTGGGGTTGCAATTCAGGGGTGGGGGAGTCTCCCTCAGAAAGTTCTGAACTTCTACTTCGATGCCAATGTCGCGTGGAGTGGAGTACTGCTCCAAAAAGTACTGCCATGGCATACGCCGGCGCGGCGGCAGCTCCGGTGGCTGCGCTAGTCCCCTCGTCTGAGTCGGACAACGCGGCCTTATTTCCCCCAACCAGTGGGATAGCCTCCTGGTACACCTCCGCTGCCTGTCCCAGTTCAATCAGTTTCGCATTTGCAACCACTCTCTGTGTTGGTGTAAGAAAGCCCAAGTGTTTATGACGAGGGTCCAGCATTGATGAGATCATGGGGGCAGATGACACCAACTCATCAGATTCAACCTAAATAAATTACGAAAAAGAATCTTCAGACAGTGACCAAACTCTACATACTTGGCTGTAATGAGCTAATATGCAAATATTATGTTGTCTTGGGCTGTAGCTAGTTAGCTAATAATGTACACAGCGGGTCACTGAATGCCAGGGGCACCTGTAACAACATTCTAGAGAGCGTCTACTTGTAGCAAATTCAGGGGACAACGCAGCCACAGGAACTGCCGCGGCCGGGAAGCAAACCTGTATCGCCCGCACCGCAGGAGACATCGCTAACCGCTCGACTAAAGGGTCAGACCCGCCAGCCAGCGGCCAGCGTGTCTTCTTATCCATGCACGTTACATACTCATCCTTTCTTTTTAGCCAATGCATTATGTCAAATACAAATAATACATGTTAGTCAGCAGCACTCGATAAGTGATCTTACTGGTTTATCAGCGCTATGTAACATTGGCGTTTTATTGTGAAGCTACAAATACAAGCTAACAAATGGTAACGATCGGGACTGCCCATCCTTGCAGCAGTTGCTCTGTAATCAAATGAAGTCAAACATTATTAATATAGCTTGTACAATTCATGATACAATGGTTCAAAGTGCTTTACAGAATAACGAAAGTAAAGTAGCTACTTAGCTATCTATATACAACTAGAGTTCGATAACGTTACTGGTTTTGTGGAAAAATAAGCAACCGGTAGCTACCTACCGGAATGCATCCCAACACGCTGACGTTAGCTAGACTAGCTAACGTGAGGTAATTTTAGCGAGCTTGTTACATTAGAAAGCATGCATACTAATTAAAACATTAGCTAGCTGAGGTAAATTTAAACCACACAGTTAAGTAGCTAAATAGCTACCAGTAAATTGTTATGATTAATGATTAATGTTAGTGCAAATAAGTAGCTAGCTAGCTTATAACGGTTTTTCAAAAACTTTGTATTTGGCCAAGTAACTTGAGCTCTCGGACAAATAAAAGATAAGTTCACAAGTAAAAGCTTAATGTCAAGCCCTGCTAAGTTAGCTTACCTTCATTCGGTTGCTGAAGGAGGACCGCACTTTTCCCTTGAATTCGATACATCTGGCCCCGTCTTCTTCTTTACGCATAAGATGGGTGTTCATGAGGCTGAAAGTGACTGGATACGCACTGGAAATGGAGACGTCCTTCTCTGCAGACATGACAGTGGCGGCACACTTCAGTGCCGACAGCACAGACTGTGTGTCCTTCATTAGCTGCCAGTACTCATCCTTCAGCTCTAGGACCCTGGCATCTTGAAGCTTGGTCACCGTCCGATCTGACAGGATGGCGGCAACAGCCAACCGCTGCTCCACCAGACGATTAAACATGTCACAGACGCTGTTCCACCGGGTTTTACATGATTGGATAAGCCGGTGTGCTGGAAGGCCCATTTGCTCCTGTTTCGTCTGCAGCGCTTTGGTTGCCACAGTGCTGTGGTTGAAGTGGCTAACGAGTTTGCCAGCCGCAGAGATTACCCGATGCAGGAATAGTGCAAAACCATCGTTTATGGACAGCTGGAGGGTGTGTGCAAAGCAGGCAACAGAAACCCAGTTGACTCTGGTGGGTCTGTTGGCAGAGATGATATTGGCCGCGTTGTCGTGGATGCATGCAATAACTCGGCCTTGAAGTCCTCACTGCGCTACAGCTTCATTTCACTTCTCAGCTAGCAAGTTGGCTGTATGCCAGCCTTGCAAGCTTTCAGTTAGCAGGACCACTGAGCTCATTTGCCAGTCATCTTCCATATAGTGGCAGGTGATGGTGATGTAGCTCTCCGCTGTTAGAGCGGTCCAGCAGTCTGTGGTTAGCGCAACCGTGTCAACGGTGGCCAGCTTTTTTAACAGCTGCTGCTTTAGCTCTTCGTAGCGAGTTTCTATGCGCCTGGTGATGGTGCGTCGTGACGGAATGTGATATGCTGGTTCAAATAAATTAATCAGATCTCGAAAACCTTTGTCTTCAACAATACTTGTGGGCAGCATATCTGTCTCTATTAATCTGCAGATGCTCACTGTAATTTTCTCTGCTTGCTGTGCATCGCAGCTCCTGTTGCCTTGAGCTAACACTGACGTGATGGTGGGCTGAGACGGCGAGGATGTCGGATTTATCAGGGTCGGATGCACGTTATGCAAGTGGTACATCATCGGGGTCGTTGCTGTGTTATATTTATACTATGTCACACTGCAGTGTTTACAGCGAGCTATGTCATTTTTTAACTCAAAATGGTCTCACGCCACACTTCGCTTTACGCGCGTCATGTTGAAGGCTATTTTTCCAATATGGTAGCTGGTTGGTACTAGCTCAGTTTTCGGTCTCCAGATATAAAAATTGCACACCCGCCTGGTTAAGAGGTCTCATTACTGCCAGGCAGTGAAATTCATTCTTTCAACATTGCTGCCACGGAGTGAGATTCATTAATTCAACCTCTATGTGATATGAACATTGATCGATAAAAAATCCATGTGATCGACTAATTTCCTAACGATCAATTATTGATTATTGATTAATCATGCCCATCCCTACTTGAAACGTTTCTTTTGACTGCTGGGAGCACACTACTGGGAGTACAGGATCTGTTTGGGAAGATGTGTGTTGGACATGCGGATAACATGGCCCGTCCATCGGAGTTGGTACCGCATTATTGTGGTGGTGATGCTAGTCATATTGGCTTCTTCCAGAATGCTGATGTTGGTGCATCTGTCCTTCCAGCTGATCCTCAGGATCTTTCATAAGGATCTTTGGTGGTATTGTTCCAGGGCTCTCAGGTGCCTGCTTTCTGCTCCATACAGCAGGGTAGGGAGAACAACAGCTCTGTAGACCAAGAGTTTTGTTTGGGCCTTTAGGTCTCCGTTTTCAAAGACTATTTTCCTGAGTCTGGCGTAAGTGCCACTGGCACAACTCAGGTGATGGTTAACGTCAGAGTCAATGTCAGCTTTTGAGGCGAGAAGGCTGCTGAGGTAGGGGAAATGATCAAGGTTTTCAGGAATTTTGTTGTCCATTTTTATGGTGGGCTGGGTAGATGGCTGGTTGGGGAGAGGTTGATATAGGACCTGGGTCTTCTTGATGTTTAATGCTAGACCCAGGGCTCTGTATGCCTTGACAAAGGCATTCAGAATGTCCTAGAGGTATTCGTGGAGTGTGCTGCGATGGTGTCGTCATCTGCATACTGAAGCTCCGTGATGGTGGTGTTGCAGATTTTGCTCTTGGCCTTGAACCTATTAAGGTTGAAGAGCCTGCTGTCAGTTCTGTATAGGATTGGGATCCCCCGTGGCAGCTCTTCGCCAATGAGGTGGAGTATGGCAGCAATAAAGATGGCAAATAGGGTGGGTGTGATGATGCATCCCTGTTTGACCCCCGTTTACACAGTGAAGGGTTCTGACTCAGAGCTGCTGTTGCTGAGCACTGTGACTGACATGCTGTCAGAAGCCTCAATATTCTGATGTATTTGTCAGGGCAGCCATATCTTGATAGTATGCGCCACAGAGCCTGGCGGTCTACTGAGTCAAAGGCCTTTATCAGGTCTATGACAGCCATGTACAAAGGCTGCCTTTCTTCGTGGCATTTTTCCTGGAGTTGGCTTGTTTAAAATATCATGTCTGCTGTACCTCTGGATGGGCGGGAACGACACTGAAATTCTGGGAATACTTCCTCAGCCAGTGGTAGCAGTCAGTTTGTGAGGACACGAGCGAGGACTTTGCCTGTTGTTTACAGGGATGAGATGCCCCTGCAGTTTCCATATTCCGCTGTGTCCCCTTTCTCGAATACGGCCACTATTAGAGCATCTGAGGGAAGTTTGATGAACATCATGGAGCAGACGGGGCAATGATCTGTCCAGTAGTCATCTGCATTGATCATGGCCCTCGTGATGTTCACATCACAGCGGTCCCTGGTTCATACAATGGCATAGTCAAGGAGATTCCACTGTTTGGGGTGGGGGTGTCTCCAAGATGCCTTAAGTTTGTTGTTCTGGTGAAACAGAATGTTAGTGATGGTGAGGTCATTTTGAGCACATTTTCGAAGAAGCAGAACTCCTTTGGAGCAGATGTTCCCAATGCCTTCCTTTCCTATAGTGCCCTTCCAGAGGTGTTGATTCCGGCTGATCCTGGTGTTGAAGTCTCCTAGGAGAATAATCTATCCTCCCTGGGGATTCTTGACAGTGTCTCATCTAAGCAGGCGTAGAAGGTCTCTTTTATTTCCTCTTCAGAGTCTAAAGTAGGGGCATAGGCACTCACAACTGTTGCCATTTGGTTGTTGGCAAGCACTATATAAAGGATCCTACACGAGCAGGTCATAAATGTGATCTGTAAATCTTACTGACAGAAGCTGTATGTTTGAACAGGGAAACCACTGGAATGGTGTTACAGAATTTATGTCTGAAATATATATGTTTGTCAATCTTGCTCTTTCATTTCCTCACCTTCCCTTTCACTCCTTTTCTTTTACAGATTTCTAAGAAGGGAAAGGGAATTGCTGATCTTTATGGCTCAGAGAATCTATGGTTTATGCTAAATTTATACAGTTTATTTGATTGTGAGCCAAGGGGACGTTGGTTGAGATGTGAGTAATGACTGGCACTTAAAATAGCTGCAGCAATAACTGAGATTAAGAACATGGCTTGTTAGCCATGCTTGTCACAGCTGACTCCAAATAAAACTGGTAACTGCCACGGCAATTAAACCCAAATGAAACAAAATAAAAGTGCATTTGATTGTTTCGTGGTGGCCATCATACAAGTCACCAAATATTGAATTTATCCAACGTCTGTTGTAAGGCTGTTACAAATGCACTTAAACTTGAATAAACTAACAAAAGAAATATAAATATTTTATGCAAGTCCTACTAGACTGGCGTAACGCTGCTATATAATATCCAACAAATGCCTTGTTGAATACTGACACCATACACCAATCAATTAAAACTAGCCAGGTAAGTGAATAACATTATCTTACAATGACACCTGTCAAGGGATGGGATGTATTGGGCAGCAAGTGAAGAGTCCTTTATTGAAGTTGATAGTTTGGAAGGAGGAAAAATGGGCAAGCGTAAAGATCTGAGCAACTTTGACAAGGGCCAAATTGTGATGGCTAGATGACTGTGTGAGAGCATCTCCAAAACAGCAGGTCTTGCGAGGTGTTCCGGGATGCAGTGGTCAGTACCTACCAAAAGTGGTCCAAAAAAGGACAACTGCTGAACCGGTGATAGGGTCATGGGCGCCCAAGGCTCATTGAAGTGAGTGGAGAGCGAAGGCTAGCCTGTCTGGCCTGATCCAACAGAAGAGCTACTGTATCTCGAATTGCTAAAATATTTAATGCTGGCTATGATAGACAGACAAGTGTCAGAACACAGTGTATCGCAGCCTGCTGCATATGGTGCTGCGTAGCCACAGACCACTCAGAGTGCACATGCTGTCCCCTGCCCACTTCCAAAAGTGCCTACAATGGGCATGCGGGCGTTGGAACTGAACATTGGAGCAGTGGAAGAAGGTGGCCGGATCCGATGAGTCCCGTTTCTTTTACATCAGATGGACGACTGGGTGCATGTGTATCATTTACCTAGGGAAGAGATGGCACCAAGATCCTCTGAGCAATGTTCTGTTGGGAATCCAAAGGAGTTGAATCAAGTGCAATTGGACTTGATTCAACTTGTGTCGTCAAAATCCAAACACAAGAGGTGCAAGCGTTTACCAAACACATCAACTCAGTGGACAAGAACATTACGTTCACAAGGGAAGACGTAAAGAACAACAATTTGCCCTTCTTGGACTGTGACGTCCACATTGGGGAAGACAGGAGCCTCCACATTGGGGTTTACAGGAAACCTACACACACAGACCAATATCTACTTTTCGACTCACACCACCCTTTGGAACACAAACTGGGCATCATCAGAACTCTGCAACACAGAGCTGACAATGTGCCCAGCAGCACTCAGGCTCAACGAGAAGAACACAAACACCTGAGGGAAGCTTTAAAAACCTGCGGCTACCCCAGTTGGACCTTTGTGAAAAACTGCAACACGTTCCAAAAAGACCAACCAGGTGAGCGACGAGGAGAAAAGGAACAGAAGGAAGAGCACAGTCATCCCGTATGTTTCTGGGGTCTCCAAGAAACTCAGGAGAATTTTCAACAAACACCGCATCCCGGTATACTTCAAACCCAGCAACACACTCCGACAAAGACTGGTTCATCCCAAAGACTGCTTCATCCCAAAGACCGCGTACCACACACCCAAAAAAGCAATCTGGTGTATGCTGTACAATGCAATGAGGATTGCACTGACCTATACATAGGAGAAACCAAACAACCACTACACAAACGGATGGCCCAACACAGAAGGCCAAACTCCTCAGGACAAGACTCAGCAGTCTATCTACACCTAAAGGAGAAGACACACTCCTTCGAGGACAGCAACGTACACATTTTTGACAGAGAAGATAGATGGTTTGAAAGAGGGGGGAAGGAAGCCATCTATGTGAAACTGGAAAAACCATCCCTCAACAGAGGAGGAGGTCTGCGACACCACCTATCTCCCACTTACAATGCCGTCCTTTCATCTCTACCCAGGAGACTCAAGAAGCCTAGCCTCCAAGAACAACAGTCGGTCACTAACGGCTCCAACGACTCTCATGACCACTGAATAATGAAGTCGAAACTAACACCTCCAACGACCGTCGCTGCTAAACAAATGCAAATCAATAGCTCCGATGGTGACGGGCGCGGCTGGACATCAGGGCACAGGAGAGCCACGCATATCAATAGCTCCGATAACGACGGGCGCGGCCAAACATCGGTACACAAAAGAGCAACTCATTTCTATGGCTCTGTTAGCGACGGGCGTTGGTAAACATCGGAACACAAAGAGCCATGGACATCTATACTTCTGACAACGACTCCAAGAGGATAAATTCTGAGTCTCATCACCAGCCAGTCAGACTAGCTTCATCTAGTAAGAAAGGCACGAACTGAGGAAGCCTCTTGGATGAGAGGCAAAACGTCTTCACGGATATATACCAAGTCCAGTTGCACTTGATTCAATTCCTTTGGATAACCATGACCTGGATGAATGAGAACATTCACAGACACGTTCTGTTGGGAAACATTGGGTCCTGGCATTCATGTGGATGTTACTTTGACATGTGCCACCTACCTAAACATTGTTACAGACCAAATACACCATTTCATGGCAACAGTATTCCCTGATGGCAGTGGCCCCTTTCAGCAGGATAATGTGCCCTGCCACAGAGCAAACATTTTTCAGGAATCATTTGAGGAAGATGACAAAGAGTTCAAGGCGTTGCATTGGCCTCCAAATTTCCCAGATCTCAATCCAATCAAGTGTCTGTGGGATGTACTGGAAAAAAAAGTCGAATCCATGGAGGTCTCACTTTGCATCTTACAGTTTTGTAGGGAGCGGCGGGGGGGGGGCACCCTCTTCAGGCTGAATGACGTCAACAATGAGCTGAAAGTGAATGCAAAGCCTTAATCTGGTTAAACACTGTAGACTAGTTTTGGTTCTCAATGTGACTAGCAGTACAAGCAGTCATTTTACATTACAGAGGGTCATTTGAGTCCCTGGTAATATCAAAAATATTGCTTAATGCAGCTTCAAAGTGTGAGGCAAGGAATCATCACACATGGGGCTTTCATGAAATGAGAGACATGGACAGAAACAGAGACATGGGCAATGATGGTATTGGAGGGTTCAACAGCCCATTTATTAAAATCATGACTATAAAACACCAGAGCTAAAAACAGTTAAAATACCCAGATGTTTAAATTCTTGGGCTGCGGGAGAGATGTTGCCAAGCCTCGCTCTCTCCCCGTCTCTGGTGTGTTTTCGCTGGTATGCAAGCTGTTATCCCACCGAATTCACCCTCTTCATCCCAAACTCCTTAATTGTCTCCCTCATCTGTTGCCACTCCCCTTGCCCTAATTTCTCTCCTTGTTGTCAGTGTGTTCAGGACGGGGGACAAGTGTGCTGCTGGCAGAGTGGAGGTCCACCACCTTGATCTCATCTACAGGAATCAAGCAAATACCGTATTAACCCAGCCTTGCCACATGGACCTTGCCAGATCGTATCGCCTGCTTATCCCATCTGCTCAGTCCAGCCCCTGTCTCCGGTCCCTGTCTGTCTCCATGGATTCCCCGCTTGTCTCCCTGGCTCCGTTTGGTCCTGTCTGCCTGGCCTTATCCTGGTTCCCCCTTCTAAATGCCCAGTCCACCACCAGCCCAGGTTGCCTTGCAGTCTCTGTTGGCATGGCCTCAGCCCCTTACCTTCCCCCCCAGCCTGGCAATAAAAGCCTTTGTTTTTACTCCACTCCTGTCTCTGAGTTTGTCTGAGTCATCACATTGCATTCGGCCTCGCAGCCTCGATAACACAGCCATGGTTTAACCTGTCTCGATCCATTTTCACTAACAGGAGTGACCACACCGCACTGTGCCACAAGGTGGATATTAATGTGATTCCTACTCTGGCTCTAATTCTGTTTCTGGTTTTGTTGAGGGCTTTGCAAGAGCATTCTCCTGAGTCTACATATTACCTGCACTGCCTCCAACAATCAGATAAAATTAATTCATCAACAGCCTGTGACATAGACCCAGAAAATGTTTGTAATGTAAAAAGACAATTTGTCATACATCCAAAATGCCTAGACATCCCCACACTGCTACCTGGGCTCAAACATCCATACCCATACCTTTATATTTAATTAGCAGCCGTTTTGACCAAAATATGTGTGTAAATGTGGGACATAATGTAGCCATTCATCTCTATGGAGAGCGGCTGTACAAGAAAGCTGCCCTATCCCCTGATAGACGGCATGAGGCTATGTCAACAGACCCCCCCCCTCCTTCTTAAGGGTGAGGAGGAGAGGATGGCCAGCCAGGCCTAGGTGAAAGAAAGCCTTATGACTGGGCACACACATGTGCACAGACAGCTGCATGCACACACACACACACACACACACACACACACACACACACACACACAATTTCACATACACACACCAGTACATACATACATACATACTGTACATACACATATACATACATATACAAACAAGTATATAAGAAACACACAAACACACACATATACACTAACAAAAACACAGATACATTCAAACAAGTAGGTGTACAGGTCCACACACACACACACACATTCAAATGCGCACACACACAAACACACACACACACACACGTGTCATGCGACAGGTAAATGATGAGCCCATGTCACTGTGTAGACATGAAACATACTCTCAGATTTCTACAACAAATATTTTAGGCGTACAGGAAAACGTGACGACAATTTAGCAGGAAATGTACATTTTGCTTACGCCGACTCTCTGATTTGACCAGCAGTGTGAGCACAGGGTTAGCACATCCACAGAACTGCCCCGTTTTCACCTGTACATCATCGCCAACACATTCTAAATAGAGAAAAACATACATGTAGTGAACTATTATAGTGGGAGGTCGTTGGATACAGATGTCAATTTCTGCTGGTAAAGGATAGAAGTTGCAGGTACCAGTACAGCAAAACCATTTTTCAAAATCTATATAGAATTCTTTATTTATTTTTTAGAAAAGAAGTTTCAGTAAAGAGCTCTGGTTACTCTGGCTCCTAACTGTGTTGATAATTCCTGTATTTGGTTGTTAAACCAACTCTCATAGAAAGGAGGATCGAACCAATCCACACTTCCTTCATACCTAAAATCAGAGAACAATACAATTATTAGTGATCAATTTGCAGCTAGGAATGCCCCCCTTAAAAAAAACAAAACCAAACATATTTTAACTACTATAATTTTTGCTGTTAAGAGCTGAAGTGGAATGTAAAGAGATATACAGATATCATATCTTTGTATTTCTCTGGCTGTGGTTTCACATTAAAGCCGTTTTCACAAGTCACAAGCTCAAAACAACTTCACACACAGCCACAAGATGCTAAACTCAGAACGTATATATTTTTTGTACAGGCCTGAGAATACATTTCCGACGCAGGAAGGAGTTCTGTGGGGTGCCAAAAAATTTCTGTGGTCTGTGCCAACACTTCTCAAACTGAGGCCGCAGGATCAGTGCAGGTCTTGATAGATATGCTTTATATCTATGGAGATATGTATTGAACTATATGCCCACAGGAAGCCTGACAATCTAACAACTGACATTTACGTGCAAAACTTATTGGCTGCAGCCTATCAGTGAGTCAGTGAGCAGCTGTGTGTGTACTTTTGTTTTCAGGTTTGTTTTTCTGTCAGTCTGTCTGTGTGTCCATGTGTCTGCTCATGCAACAAGAGATCCACCAGTTCACTGGTCAAAATAGTTGCCTCAGCACTTTCCGCGAGGCTGAAATTTGTCACCTTCAAGAAAAAAGCCTCAGTCGAGTTCCTGTTGATCCCATTCAGGTGTCTGCGTCAGCAATATTTCAGCTTGTTTCTAGCATGTGGCTGGTTGTATTTGGATAATTTGAGCTGGAGAAGAGAGAGGACACAAGTGGCTTTGTGTTTACTTCTCACGTCCACTCTGAGAGGGCTTTCAGGTGGACTACGTGTTGCATAATGCTTCCAGTTGCTAGTCAAGTCTGCATTCATGGACACTGTGTACTGTATTCATGTAGCCTGGAAAACTGCAGATTGTTCAAAAGTGAAAATAAGCACTACAGGCAAAGGCCCCGACACACACACCTACACACAGATAGAAACATTTGCATACACAACATGCTCATGCGCAGGAACATGCTGACGCATTCAGATACGCAAACACACACACTGAACAGATCTGCATTTTGTTTAACTTACTGACAGCTATAAGATGTTATTGCATTACTGTTTGAGCCCCTGGTTCCCAAGGATCCATTTGAAATGAAACAGTTATAAGCTTTGTTGCATCAGCGCCTTCCTCACTGCCAAAAAAATAAAAATGTGTTTAACCTCAGTTTTAGCTGTTGATGGTGTTATCCGTTGATGAAGCAAAACGTTGCGTCCTCTTCAAACTCACTGCTACTGACCTTCTTATCCCTTAGTTGGTTGCTCAGAGGTGTGTCGTGGCTGTCTGTCTAATAAAGAATAACGCCAGGTACACTCAGTTGTCTGGGAGTTTGATTCTTCTGCTCGTTTAATTTCATCCCGCTAGTTACACACTCTCATGGTACACCACATGTTCCCATTAGAATAACCATTTCCGCTACATCCAGTTAGTGCATTATGGGTAATGTTGTAGTCGCCCCTTCATTCGGCAGTACTAAACATTACATCCCCCTCCAAAAAAAAAAAAGAGTGTGCAACTATACAAAAGGCACAAATATATAAAAGGCACATAACCCAATAGTATTGTTGTAATACAGTAATTTGACAATGGGTGTCGCTAAAGGCTGTACTGTCCTCTAGCGTCTGCTTGTAGTTCCGGTTTTACTTTTTTTTTCTTGCTGAATACACACGTGAAAAAGCAATAGGTTATGGGCACAGAGCGTCGCTAAAAGGCTATTTTACATTGAGTTTTGTGTGAGATAAACAGTGTTGTGGAATTCACAATGGAAGATAAGCTGTTTATTGACAAGCTGAGTGGACCAGAGAACTGGGCAACGTGGAAATTTCCGATGAAACACTTGCTGAAAGCGAAAGGACTATGGGGCACGCTAATGGGGACGGATATCCTAGCCGCAGATGCTAATGCACACGCACAAGCTGAATTCACGAAATGGAGCGAGAGAAGGCATTCTCTGTGTTAGTGCTGAATGTAAGTACACCCCAGTTGTACCTGATAACAAGCTGCCAGACTCCAAAAGAGGTGTGGAACACGCTGAAAGGACATTTTGAGAGAGAAAAAATATTTCAGATGTGAAATGAAGGAAGGAGAAAGTTTAAATGAACATTTAAAAGGAATGAAGAAACTGACTGATCAGCTAGGAGCAATAGGTTCTGTGATTGAAGAGGAAGACCAAATTATAACACTCATGGGTTGGTTGCCACCAAGCTATGCTACAATTGTCACTGCGCTAGAAACAAAGATTGACAATTTGACACTGCAGTTTGTTCAGCAAGCATTAATAAATGATGAGCAAAAGCAAGTGAATGCTAATGATAACTCCAGTGGCGCTATGTCAGGTGGTACATCAGCCATGTCGTCACAATTTCGTGGAGATAGGCAGGCTAACTCCAAGGCAGTGGGAGCTGAAAAACTAAGCACATGGAGATGTTACAAATGTGGGAAAGAAGGACATATAAAGCACGACTGTCCAAGTTGGAAAAATAAAAATAAAACCCACAAGGCCAAAAGCATGATGTGTGAAGATGCAGAAGAGTCGTCTGAAAGTGCCTTTGTCGCTAAAGAGGCAAACCCAACTGAGAGGCCACAACAGGTCGAATGGTTGATTGATTCGGGAGGATCAAAGCATATGACATGTGATAAAGAAATTCTTCAAGACTACCAGCAATTCTCAAAAGCACAGTCTGTGAAACTCGGTGACGGCAGGGTGGTTGACGCCCTAGGACTTGGCATTGTCAAAATGAGAATGACTTTCAAAGTAAGTGATGTAAAAAATGTCACAATGTATGACGTGCTGTACGTTCCAAAGCTATCTGGGAATCTATTCTCAGTGGGAGCTGCTGCCAGAAAAGGAAATACGGTGCAGTTTAAGAAGTGTCGCTGCTACATACGTGGGAAAGATGGAACTCTTCAAGGAATGGGAACACAAAGATCTGACGGGCTGTATCAGCTGGACGTCGAAGGAAGTTCGTCTGTCTGTCATGGTGCATCAAGTGCATCAGTAGCAGCCAGCCTGTGGCACCAGCGCCTGGGTCACACCACCAAGCTGAAGGAACTAAAAGATCTGGTGAACGGAGTGGACTTCTCTGCAGAGGATGAGGTTCCTTTCTGTGAAGGATGTGTGGAAGGCAAGTTGTCTAGAAACCCATACAAGCCAGTTGGAGAAATCCATTCCAAACGTAAGTTGCAGCTGATCCATAGTGACGTCTGTGGTCCCATGCAGACTGAATCTATAGGTGGAGCAAAATATTTTGTGACTTTTATCAATGATTACTCTAGATGCTGCAAGGTATACTTTCTGAAACAGAAGAGTGAAGTCCTTAGCAAATTCAAGGAATTTGAGAAAACATTCTCCAATGAGTGTGGGCAGAACGTCACGAGACTGAGAACAGACAATGGAGGTGAGTACACATCAAAGGAGTTTCAAGAATATTTGAAGGCTCAAGGTATCCACCATGAGATGACTGTACCTCACTCACCACAGCAAAATGGTGTTGTAGAAAGAAAAAATAGGACATTAATTGAAGCAGCTATAAGTATGCTGTCGCAAAGATGTACTGGGCAGAGGCTGTAGCAACCACAGCTTACATACAGGACAGGCTGCCCACATCTGTCCTGAAGCCAGAGACACCCTACGAGAGATGGTGTGGCAAAAAGCCGGACATGAGTGTTCGGCTGTGTTGCTTATGCACATATCCCAGACATAGAGAGAAGAAAACTGGACAAGAAGGCTGTGAAGCTTCGTTTCATGGGATATGCAAACAATGCCAAAGGCTATCGCCTGTTTGATGAAGAGAAAAGGAGGATTCTAATTCGTTGTGATGTCATCTTTAATGAATCAGATTCGACTGGAAACAGGAAGTGGAAGTGACCTGCTTAGAGAACGAGGTAACCATGAACACAGATGAGAGTGGAACACCAGATGACGAGGTCACTGTCGATGAAGCTGCTAGAGAAGGCAGCAGAATCAGAAGGTCTCCAAGGAGATATGGATATGATGAGTTTGCTGATATAGTGACTGCTGATCATTATGCCAGTCTGTGTCATGTCATAGAGCCAAGCACACTGAAAGAAGCAATGATGAGTACTAATGCAAAGGAATGGCAGGAGGCGGCTGACTTGGAATATGAGTCGCTACTGGAAAATGAGACGTGGGACTTAGTGGATTTACAAAGGGATAGAAAGGCCATAGGATCAAGATGGGTGTTCAAAGTCAAGCATCATAGTGATGGACAAGTGGAGAGACACAAGTGCAGACTCATCGCCAAGGGCTACTCACAGTTGTATGGTGCTGACTATGATGAAACTTTTTCACCCGTGGTACGATTCAGCTCAATTCGTACATTACTGTCCTTTGCCATCCAGAACAATCTACATGTGCACCAGATGGACGTAGTAACTGCACTCCTTAATGGGCACCTGGAAGAAGAAATCTACATGGAGCAACCAGAGGGATACATCAAACCAGGGCCTGGTGTGTAAACTGAAGAAATCAATCTATGGACTGAAGCAGTCTCCTCGCTGCTGGAGCAAGGCTTTCCCAGAGTTCATGATGGAAATTGGATTTAAACAGAGCACATCAGACCCCTGTGTGTTTGTGAGATCAAGACAAGAGCTTGAAATACTCGCTGTTTATGTGGATGATCTGATTCTGATTACGGAGTAGATTGCAAGCATGAACGAGTTGAAAATGGCTCCCAAGAAGCGCTACAAGATGAAGGACATGGGTGAGCTGTCCTATATCCTGGGCATCCCTGTTGCCCAAGACAAAGAAAAGAACTGTGTCTTATTTCATCAGAAGCATTACATTGAAGACATTCTTCAGAAATATGGGATGGATAATGCAAATCCTGTTGCAACTCCTGCTGATGCCATCGTCAAATTGAAAAAAAGTAATGGTGTCAGTAAGCTTGTGAACCAAAGTACCTATCAGTCCACAGTAGGAAGTCTGCTGTATGCTGTGATGGCCACATGACCAGACATAGCTCAAGCAGAGAGTGCTGTGTCAAAGTTCAACGCAAATCCAGATGCTGTACATCTGACTGCTGTGAAGAGAATACTTCGATACTTGAAAGGTACAGTGAACCTTGCCCTCAAGTATGAGTGGTCAGAGTCTGGAACTTTGATCGGCTTCTCAGATGCTGACTGGGCTCGTGATCAGGATGACCGCCGTTCAACAACCGGCAACATATTCTTACTGAGTGGAGGAGTAGTGAGCTGGCTCAGCAAGAAACAGGCAACAGTTGCACTTCCAACAGCAGAAGCCGAGTACGTCACACTCAGTCAAGCTGCTCAAGAGGGTACCTGGCTGAGACGATTACTGAATGATCTCGGAATGGATGCTACACCCAAAGTGATCCTGGAGGACAACCAAGGAGCCATTGCAATCGCGAAGAATCCAGTGGATCACTCAAGGACTAAACACATAGACATTCGCTACCACTACATCCGTGAATGTGTGCAGAATGTGCAAATAGAACTGCAATATTGCCAAACAAATGACATGAAGGCAGATATCTTGACCAAGCCATTGACTAAACAGAAGTTTGAATATCTTAGGAGAGAGATTGGGCTTTTGCCTATGTAATTCTATTTACTGTAATAGGCACTGTTTTTTTCTGTTGAAAATGGTAAGAAAGCTGTAAGCAAGGTAAAAGGAGTAAGAAAAGGAATCTTGCAAGTTTTTTCAGTTTAAAGATTTATTATCTTGACATTATTTGTGAAGGAGAGCACGGCTCTTAGTAATATAATTTAGTGTGAAGTGCCTTAATGCCATTGTAAAATTTAGTGGGAGTGTTGTAATACAGTAATTTCACAATGGGTGTCGATAATGCGCTGTACTGTCCTCTAGCATCTGCTTGTAGTTCCGGTTTGACTTTTTTCTCTTCCTGAATAAACACATGAAAAAGCAATACTTGTAACATCACCTGCGTCCTGAACTTAAGTAAACAGTAGCTGATATAACAAATAATAAACTGTTTTCACATCAGGATACAGTAATAAACTGACTAAATCTCACATAACAGGTAAATTGTTTTTCACATAACAGGTAGTTTTTTTCCACACATTTTTCTTTTTCTTTCCTTTTTTATAAGGCAGCGATCTCCCTACACCCTTTTCAATCAATTGTAAATCAAAGACTTGCCTTGGCTTAATGACACGGCAATACCTCTTGTGGAGACGAGGCTCCGAGTAATTTGGTTCGCACACAGAACCATGGTGAGGTTCCTCTTCCCCTTGTGCAGTGACCTGATCATCTTCGTTGATCTCAGGCTGCTGGGTGTTGGGTGTGTGCTTGTCTTCTCGGTCATCGAGAAGGTGCCGTCGGTTGCGTCTGAAGGTCTGTCCATCGCTGGTTTCGATGTGGTAGCTCCGTGGAGTTTCTGCAGCTTGGATGACTGTTGATGGTTTCCACCTACCATATTCCTGCTGGAAGCGGACGGGCGTTCCAATGTGCAGTGTTGACAGAAGTCTAGCAGACCTGTTGTAGCGCTATCCCACTTCTGACACCATGTTGTGACTGTCTGTCTAATAAAGATACCAGATGCCAGATAGACTTAGTTGTCTGGGAGTTTGATTCGTTTGCTCATTTAAAGACACCATGAAACGAAAAATGTGTTTTTCATTGTGTTATACCTTTTTTTGACACTTAATATGCATCTTTATATCAAATCATGCCAAATATTTGACAAAATAATAAGAAATAATAATAATCGGCCTGAAATTCTATCGAGAAAAATCCATTCTTTCTTTTCCTTGAAAACGCTTGCTTTCCTGTGAGAGACTCACATCTGCACTCGGGGGCGTACCCCAAAAAAGCTCGTCCAATGTCCACGTCCATACCACGAACGTTGTTTGCTGCAGCATCTCTCGCGGCCACCACGGGTTCAAACATATAGGGTCTGACCCCAGGTATGAAATTATCCTCTTCTTCGTTGTCGTTGTCCTCCTCGTCCTCTTCTTCTTCTTCTTCAAAAATTGCCTCCATCTCTCGGAGCGGGGGTGAGTGGTCCTCTACCACGGAGTCGATATCTAGGACGTCCATTTTTTTCGATTTTCAAAAAGCGCGCGCTCACTTTCGGTTGTCAATCAAATCGGTCGCCTCCCCTCGTAAAGTACCCGCCTAACGGTCTGTTTTCATCCGGAAACACGTCACATTAAGGAAACTCGCGATGCTCATAATGCCATTGGTTGATGCTAGACCCAACAGGGTGTAGGCACGGAAGTAGCCGTGATTGGCTGTTGTGTCGGCCAATAGACAGCGCGGAACCTCGAAGCGCACTGACTTGAAGTAAGCGATGCGCACTGAAACATTTCGCTAGCTAGCTTACAACTGACCTTAACATTGCCAGATCGTACTGTAACGATAGCTAATGTTAACGCTTGCTAACAATGGAAATTCAAAAAGAGTTTAAACCCTAACCAACAACCAATCACGTCTACTTCCGTGCCTACACCCCGTTGGATCTAGCATCAACCAATGCCATTTCCATGGGTCTTTAATGTCGTCCTGCTAGTTACACATTGTCATGGTAGACAACATGGTCCCGTTAAATTAACCACTTCCGCTACATCCGGTTAATGCATTTTGGGTTATGTAGTAGTCGCACCTTCATCCGGCAGTACACAACCAATCACGTCTACTTCCGTGCCTACACCCCGTTGGATCTAGCATCAACCCAGTACTAAACAATGCGCTCTTTGCACAATCAATTCCGCATACTACCTAATACTGCTTGTGTGTTTCCGGTCTATCGAAGGCGCTGTTTTACACTTGTTCTTTGCAGGAGCTTGCCAGCAAACAACACCAACACCAACCAGCAAATTGGACAAGGGCTTTAGGTTGTATGCTGCATCCTACATTCACAAGACATACATCAAGCCATTAATCAACACTCAATAAAATCATGTACAGTCACCGAAATATTAACTGTAACAAGTATCCTGTTATCTCATATGTTACCCAAATCAACATTCGGATAGGGTGTTTGTATGTATAGGCCATTTTTACCACCAATGCATCATCGTTAAATATTGTAGCGAATTCGGGGAACAACGCAACCACAACAACTGCCGCGGCCGGGAAGCGAACCCGTATCGCCCGCACCGCAGGAGACATCGCTAACCGCTCGACTAAAGGGTCAGACCCGCCAGCCAGCGGCCAGCGTGTCCTCTTATACATGCACGTTACAATATATAGAAACATTGTCAGCTGTCATACAGTATAATTCGTGGTTGGAGCATAGGGTTCCCAATGACAAAAGTAAACAAACATTAGGCTACACTGACGACAGGATTTTTATAATTTAATTTATGTCCAATGTTAATGGTTGATGTCAAACAGTTAACTAACTTTAGACTAACAGTTACATACAACTTAGACCTAAAGTTACCTGGTATAGAATCGGATGTCGGCGTCGGAGCCTGCAAACCGCTGTAACCCAAACTCTCGCTGGACACGCAGCTCCTACAATTCCTTTCTCAGGTCTTCAATTTCTTTGTCGTTGTCTTCTACATATGACAAGGACATGTCCAGTGCAAACGGTTCAGGGACAGAGCAGTAGTCCTTATCCCTTGTGCTATCGTGTTGCTCCTCAGGAGGGACTGGATCAATGGGTCGTTTTGCTCTCTCCCACACTGCGCCGTGGTGTCTCAACAGTATATGCCATCCCATTCAAAGAGCGTCGGTACAGTACCTTTAACAAGCCTTCTTCGACCATCAAGGGTTGTTGGCTCTATGAGCTGATCAGTGGAGAAGTGTCTGCTACAGACCTTTGGGTGAAAGGTGATGGTGAAATGGTCCCGGCGTATGTTTACCACCCACCGTCTTCTCAGGTCAGGATGGCTTGGAAAGCCATGGAAACTTAGTATGCCGTTAAACTTGAAGCTAGCCGAATGAAGTGGTGTTGTTTTTGAAAATGTTCGGTCTTGAACTTTTTTCTGGGTAGACTCATGATGATGAGCAAACTGTCATGCTAGCTGGCTAGCTCGGCGCCAGCGCCATATAAACAAAGGGAGCGGAAACGTACAAGCAATACTATTTCGAAGCGGAACTACGTCACAGCGTAGCGCATGTAGCGCTATGCGCATGCGTGGTGATGGGCGGCAGATAACGCGAAAAGAGGCACCTTCGTGTGCCAACATTTTTGGGACACGATTACTTACTGAAACAACAGGGTTTTCTCCATATATCACCGATAAGAAAGTCATTATGACAAATGTGTCAATTGTAATAATCAGTTAATCGTGCAACTTTTAGCCTAAGTTTTTATTACGGGGATGCGGGCTTTTTCTCCCAAGTTAGCAAGGTTAGCTGTTAAACCTTGAGCTCCAGCAAATAGTTAGCTTACGTTACAACTAGTTAAGCGTTACATTTTTTCTGTTTTTTAGGATTTTCGTCCATTCATCAAAATGTCCAAGAAGCAAGCTACATTAGGTGATCGGTGTTGCACCACCTCCGAAGAAACGCCAGACTGAACCTGTACATAAAACGTGTATTGGCGGACAAGTGGCTGCAGGAAGTAGCCTGGGTGCAAACAGATGACGACCGCACAGAGATGTGGTGCAAAGTATGCCGTGAAAAGCCCAATCTGGCGGATAAAAGCAGCGCCTTTTATATAAACAGACCCATTATTATGCACATCTTCATCATAGGCTATGATGAAGATGTGCATAATAATGGGTCTGTTTGATTTAGGTGTGCCAGCACACCTATCAGTATTGACAGACAGACAGGCAGAACCAGAACTAATAATTGTCAACAGTACCGTCAATGCTGGTTCTTTGACACGCCCACATCCAACAGCCATTATTAATGTTATTATCTGCACCTCTGTTTGTCCTGCTGTGATAACACGACAGAGTGCCGAGATTTCAGCAAACGTGTTACTCTTTAATTTAAACCTCACAAAAAGTGACCCATAGTGGCAGTTATGTGATTTTGAGAAAGTAATTTAGGTTTAGGCTTTACCGTGTGCACATTAACCGCAGGTTCAGAGGACACAGCAATCGGGATTCATAGACCACGTGAATGTGTCCCAGACAACACAGGTTTAAACTCACCTAAACTGCAGCTAAGCTAATGAGAGAGAGAGCAACAGCCCCCCTTTGTTTTGTTTCAACCATTTTGGTTGTACACTAATGATGCATTCACAGCAGATCTGACTAGCTGTGTCAGAGGACACATGAGGATTTAACAACAGTCCCGATGCAGGTGGGTTCCAACTGATAGATGGCATCAGTAACGGGCAGACATTGAGTTAAAAATTAAAAGTTGTAAATGAGAGTTAAGTTACTCTAATAGGCCCAGAAATGTTGAATCAGTTGGTTTGAACCTTGGGGGTCACCCCAGGTCGTCCTCAGTGTGGAGTTTGCATGTTCTCCCTGTGTCTGCGATGGGTTTTCGCCGGGTGCTCCGGTTTCCCCCACCATCAAAAGAAACATGCATGTTAGGGTTAATACTCCTGTTTGTGCCCCTGAGCAAAGCAATGAGAAAAGAACTGGAGTTGGTCCCCAGTTGCTGCATGAAGGGGGTAGCCAACTGCTCCTAGCTACACAGGTCACAGCTAGGATGGGTTAATTTGCAGTAACTGAATTTCCCCAAGGGGATTGATAAAGGAATCTTAATTCAACTCTAATTAATGTTCACGACAATTTGGATATGAAAACAGTGTTGGATCTTCTGTCGTTATGCAGCTGTGCTGTTTATAAGGGTGGGGATACCTGCAATCAGCTGAGACTGCCAAAGTCACTTAGATGAGTGATGAAGCATTTCTCCCACCAAAATTTTGTGTCCAGATGAACTGATTCAGATTTTCTGGGATTTCTACATCTGGATTATTGTGCATGCATCTGGGCACTCCTCATAATAACATTACTTGTATCTTATGATCATACTTTTTTTATTAGTTATTCTGTGAATTACCACCACACCAGCAGCATAACGAGCCAGTGCCGGGCCCCAACGCAAGATGGTCAAAGCGGTCCCGGGTTGCCCATCACAATCAGACGTAACATAACCTCATGTCAGTCGCAAATGAAAGAAGTGAAAGCACGCAGCTTTGAAATGACCAGCAACAGCAACAGTTCATGCCTAAATGAAATGATGACTATAGAAGAGGAGTCATAATAGCAAGGTCAGGATAGTGATAGCCTATTTAACCAAATCTGGTGTCAGAGTACCATAACAGATAAAAACATCAGTGACAGCGCATGTTGACACTGATGAAAACATTATTCATGTCATCACATAGGCCTTATAAACGCAAAACACGTGTGTAGGTTGATTGTTAGTCAAATAAATAGTAATTAAATTCTACTTACATCATAGGTGCACTCTTCAGGCTTTTTTCGCTGTGTGAAGTCATCTATTCTACTGCGTAGTATGCAGTATATGCATGTCCGAGAGAGATAAAGTGGAGAGATAAAGAGGGGTCCGTGCGTGCGGGCCCTAAACTGTTGCAGGCCCCAATGCAGCGGCATTACCTGCATATATGGTAGTTTTGCTGCTACACACACCTCTCCTTGACATTTTTGCTTTTAGTGACAACAGTTTCACTGTACATTTGAAAGAGTGTGTTTTTGTATGCATGTGTGAGTTTGCGTCGTCAGTCACAGCTGTCATCATGGTTTGCAAGGGGACTGTTCCCTACCTGCGGAGACATCACTACTGTTGCCAATGGTAGAGTCACTGACTGGCTAGACGCAATGCGGATCGGGTTGGCCTTGGGTTTGGCTGTTCTTTTTCGAACGGAAAAAAACATGGCTGCTTCTTTTTAAACTTCCTCAGATTTCGTCTATGCAGTCCACTAAAGATGTTTCTGAAAACATTTAAAGCAGGAAATTGGCAATTTACATGCACAATGGGGATTAACATCTGATGTGGATCACCTAGATTGACAGTCTGGTCCATGTTTAGTGAGTCAGGCACAGCGCCCTGGACGCATTCATTATCATAACGTTGATGCTAAGTCAACTTTAGGCATATACAAGACCAACAATCACACTGCAGCACTTGGATTTGGTGTGAACATACCTGTAGTCTGACTTCTTTACCCTTTTTGGTAAGATTTTGATTGATTGATTGATTGATTGATTGATTGATTGATTGATTGATTGATTTTAGGGGAAATGACTAGATTAGTTGGGGTAGAACTGCACACATGGGATTTGTTATAGACACTAGCTTGGAGGTGGATGCCACCATCTGTGTTTGTTTGGATAGCAGAGTAGTTGGTTTATTTATTTACTTTTAATGATTTAGATTAAACCGATTTGGCTCTTTGACTTGGCATTCATCTGATGTCCTTTTTCCTTTTTGGGTGTTAGCTTGTATAGTGTCTTTATGCCACTTTATGCCACCACTTAGCACTGTACCTCACAGCAAGAATGTCCTGGGTTCGAACCCCAGGCCGTCCCAGGTCCTTTCTGTGTGGCGTTTGCATATTCTCCCCGTGTCTGTGTGGGTTTCCTGCGGGTGCTCCGGTTTCCTCCCACCATCAAAAGACATGCGTGTTAGGGTTAATACTCCTGTCTGTGCCCCTGAGCAAGGCAATGGAAAGAACTGAAGTTGGTCCCTGGGCGCTGCAGCTGCCCACTGCTCCTATACAATAGGATGGGTTAAATGCAGAGGATGAATTACCATACAGGGATTAATAAAGTATATCTCAATCTTAATCTTATGTTATATGGTTTGGAGACGGTGGCACTGACGAAAAGACAGGAGGTGGAGCTGGAGGTGGCAGGGTTGAAGATGCTAAGATTTTTATTGGGAGTGACGAAGAAGAACAGGATTAGGAACAAGTATATTAGAAGGACAGCTCAGGTTGGACGGTTTGGAGACAAAGCAAGATTGAGATGGTTTGGACATGTGTGGAGGAGAGATGCTGGGTATATTGGGAGGAGGATGCTGAATATGGAGCTGCCAGAGAAGAGGAAAAGAGGAAGGCCAAAGAGGAGGTTTATGGGTGTGGTGAGGGAGGACATGCAGGTGGCTGGTGTGACAGAGGAAGATGCAGAGGACAGGAAGAAATTAAAATGGATGATCCGCTGTGGCGACCCCTAACGGGAGCAGCCAAAAGTAGTAGCAGTTGTAGTTAATCTTATATTGTGCATTAATTGTAAATCGACTTCGCTTCCACTGTAAATAAACACTTTTTGATTGGTTCAGCCATCTGTAGATTGTCCCATTTGTTCACCCCATTGACGCCAGCGTGTGTTGCCTCTCCACCTCCCATTCTAGACATAAGTGAGGTGGTAACAAGCATCATATAATTACTTGCGTGCAGAAAGATAGCCCAGTTAATTTTACCGCCTTGTATTAAGTTTGTTGTGAGTAATTTCAGCACAATAGTCTTATACACAATTCATTTATGGCCCAGACGGGAAAAAAACATCTGCTGAATGTCTGTTGGGACTCCCTGTGGGCCATATTAAAGAGTTACCCCACCACAAACATATTAACCCCTACCCTCAACACTTAACAACCTGGGTGGAATGTCTGTCTGTCGACTAGAATACAAGCTACTGTGAAAAAGGACCACTTCATGTCCCAAGATCAACTCTATCTAGGATGGGCAAAACCAATCATTTCATACAGAAGGCTTACTCTGACTATTTTGTAGGGGTGAAGGAGTTCACACACACACACACACACACACACACACACACACACACACACACACACACACACACACACACACACACACACACACAAACGCTCAAAAACAGGATCCCTTAACAAACAGCTCCCCGTTGCGGGAATATGGCTAAATTACCAATACCCTAATAAGTATTAACTTGGTATTTTCATAATGCTCACGTTACAACGCTTCTCCCGCTTTAAATTCCCACATTCCTAAATGTCAATGAAGTTGGAAAACATTCCAGTGGTGTCTTTAGCCGGCGTACCCCTAAAACTTATACTCGTGTCTCAGCAACAGTTTAATGATACAAGCGCCTGAACAGCATGACAGATTCAAACAGCCGGGCTAACAAACACTGTCCAGTCACACATTCAGTCTGCCTGCAGGTTTGAGAATGCACTGTGATCTACACAACACCCCCGGTGGACCGAGCACGCACCATTGGCGAGGGTGTTTTGGGCGGATCTGGTGTTGGGGGCATGAGAGGGGGTCTGTGTGTCAGTGTGAGCCTGTCCATCGTCTTCATGGGGACACAGACACCTCTGCCTGTCTGTGTCTCTCTCACGGGCGTAGTCACTGGCAGACCTGCTCCCACAGTAGTCTGTCTCACCATTGGCAACGCTGTGGAAGCTGTCTCTGAGCCTGTATCATGACACAGGTGCACATGGTCCTGATGTCTGCAGAAAAGCCGTCCATCAGTCAGCTTAACAACACAGGGGACTGGGCCACTCTGCCCAAGAATAACTCCAGGTAGCCATTGCTGGTTGTTATTACCGCTGAAGTTTCTCACATAGACATTGTCATCTGGTTTTAACCGTCTCTCTCGTGCATGCTGCTCACGTCCCTCCTTCTGCTGCTCCTACTTTCTCTCCACTTTTGACTTCAAGCCCGGGCACAGCAGCTCGAGCCTTGATTTGGATCTACGCCCCATCAGCATTTCTGCTGGAGCGAGTAGTCATAGTCTGTGGTATGAGGCGGTATTTAAACAGGAAACATGAAAGCTGAGTGCTAATAGATCCCCCCCTTGTCATCCGCTTCGGGCCTTCTTTCCCTGTCTGAACGGCACGTTGAGCCAAACCATTCGAGGCTGGGTGGAAAGGAGCCGCCTGAATGTGAAGAATGCCATTCTGCTGCTGTCACGTTTCCCAAGAAACGGGCAGAAGAGAACCCAAATGCACGGCTCACGGACAGGAAGGTTGCAGAGCACTCGGTTTAATAGTCAAGGGCAGGCCGACGGGCAAAACGGGTTGAAAGCACAAATTCAAATTGCCGGGGAATTCGGTCCAAACATTCAGCCAGATCCAGCAAGGGGCAGGCAGAGAAACAGAGTCCAGAAAGTCAAGTCAAGTCCGTTTTATTTGCGTAGCCCATCATCACAAATTACAACTTTGCCTCAGGGGGCTTTACAGCAACACAACATCCTGTCCTTCGAAGACCTTCACACTGGATAAAGAACAACTCCCTAAAAAAAAAAAAAACATTTAACAGGGAGAAAAAAACTAGGAAGAAACCTCCGCGAGAGCAAGAGAGGAGGGAGGGATCTCTCTCCCAAGACGGACAACATGCGACAATGGATGTTGTGTGTACACAATAAAACACAATTTACAGAATACAACACTGAAAGAGGACAACAGAATTTTAATGGAAGTATAAGATATATGAAGAATATGATGAGGAGGATGCCAAGCAGTGTCCAGATGCCACCGGAACAGCCCAGGACTTGAATCACGCGACCCCCGTCACCATGGAGACCTGGCAGGAGGACAGACTACACATGCACACAGGGAGACTCGCATCACACCATTCACACACACGGGAGAAGAGACAACACACACACACAAACAGTCACACGTCGGAGTGAGAGAAGGGTATAACATTGAAACAGGATATGGATTTATAAGAAATAGATTAACAAAGCAAATGGAACAGACAAAAGACTTCAAACACGGTAACAGGTAGAAGCCAGGCGAGGGAAGAGGGAAAGCAGAGGAGTATATAATAAGAGCCGGGGAGCTAATGAGGGGATGGGGTGTCCAACAGGATGAGGGTGTCCAACAAGATGCCATCGCAGATGGCCTCGGTTCTGCGCCGTCTTGTACCTTTTCTGTTTTTGTTTGTTTAGTTTTCAGCTCCCACTCACTGATCACGTACAGCAGGGGGGAGCTTTTAAGCCTCCAACTGTCCACTGGGGAGAAAAAAAAACCCGGAATAGACAAACTGAACGTTTCAACGGAAGTCTCGTTGAGCGTTTGGCTGGGGGTGCTCTGCGCATGCGCCGGCGGAGACGCTGGTGGGGGAATCGAGCCAAGGTGCTCGTTAAACTGCGACAGAACCGCGCCCCCGTCAATCCACCTGGCGAATGTCCACTCTCTGGACAACAATATGGGCTAACTTCTATTCCTAAATGGGGGGGAAAAACCCGGCAGACTTTTCCAGATCTGCCGCCCTGCGCCTCACTCAAACCTAGCTTTAGTGAGAACGTACCGAACAGTACACTTCATCTGCCGCAGTTCCAACTCCCCCGGGCGGACTGCGATACGGAGCTACGGGGGTGGGGGGGCATATTCGTCTACATAACGAAGGTTGGTGTACAGATGTCAGAGTGTTGAAGAAATCATGCAACCGTCACTCAGAGACCTTTTTCATTGACTGTAAATTGTATCAAGTGCAACTGGACTTGGTGATATATACCAAGTCCAGTTGCATTTGATTCAATTCCTTTGGATAACCATGACCTGGATGAATGAGAACATTCACAGACATTGACTGTAAACCATTCTATTCACTGAGAGAATTTTCATCACGTGTTCTTGTTGGTGTCTATACCCCATCCCAGACCTGTGTTAAAGAGATGAACAACGTTTTTTCATAAGCAATTGTCGGGGGGGGGGGGTATGAGAATGCTGTTCATTGACTATAGTTCAGCCATAATGTCCGTCCGTCCCCCACCCAGACTGGTCGCCAAGCTCAGAGAACATGGCGTGAACACCTCCCTGTGCAGCTGGGTCCTTGACTTTCTTTAAATTTATTTCTGATTTTTCCCTTTTTTCTCCCAATTTAGTGGCCAATCGATCCCTATTTTAGTTCAAACACCCACCCTCGTACTGCATGCGTTCGCCAACTGCATCTCTCCGGCCGGTAGTCTCGGAGGAGACACCTCGCCACTTTCGTGACGAGGCAAATCCCGGCCGAACCACTGCTTTTTCCGACACACACAGAGACGCATTCATGTGACGAACACAAGCCGACTCCACCCCCCTTCCAAAGACAGCGTTGCCAATTATTGCTTCTTCATCAAGTCCGGCCCTAGTCGGATCTGACGAGACCGGGGTGCGAACACCAGTCCCCAGTGGGCAACTGCATCAACACAAAGCCAATGCTTAGACCGCTACACCACCGCAGACCCAGTCCTTGACATTCTGACCAGCAGACTCCAGGTGGTCAGGGGTGGATAGCTTCATCTCCACCTCTCTCACCCCCCCCCCCAAGTTTGTGTCCTGAGTCCCCTGCTCTACTCTTTGCACACTCATGACTGTGTGGCCACGAGCAGCTACAACACCATCATTAAGTTTGCTGACACTACAATAGTGGTTGGTCTGACCTCCAGCAACGATGAAGACGGCCTACCTGGAAGAGGTGGAAGATCTCTCACAGTGGTGCCAGACCAACAGCCTCTCCCTGAACGTCAGTAAAACCAAGAAACTTGTTGTGGACTTTAGAAAGACACAGTGAAAGACCTACACTCCTCTCTCTATCAATGGGGTCCCAGTAAAGAGGGTGACCAGTTTCAGGTACCTTGGTGTTCACCTCACTGAGGACCTAACATGAACACTTCACACAGACATGTCGGTGAAAATGGTGAGGCAGCATCTTCATCACCTCAGGCAACTGAAGAAAGTTCAGTGTCTCCCCACAGATCCAAAAAATATTTTATTCTGGTGCCATTGAAAGCATTCTGATAGGGTGCATCACTGCCTAGTATGGGAACTGTACCTCAAGACCAAAACGCTTTGCAGAGTGGTGCGGTCGACTGACCACATTCAGTCCACTACAGGACTTATACACCAGGCAGTGCAGGACTAGGACTTGAAGGATTATTATGAATCCCCAACACCCCAGTAATGGAGTTTTTCAGCCGCTGAGTTCAGGCAGATACTGCCGCAGCCACAAAGCCAACTCAGAGACTCAGAAAGAATTTCTTCTCCCAGGCCGTAAGGACACTAAACACAACATAACAATAACAGTTACATTGATAACACTACTTACTGCTACTTTGCCCCAGACACTTTGGTTATACAAGGAGCTATCCGGTCCTTGTATAATCAAAGTGAGAGTTGTGTCCGCATTCTTGGCACAAAGTCAAACACATTTTCGGTGGGTGTCGGACTCCGCCAAGGTTGTCCCTTGTCTCCGATTCTGTCTGTGATATTCATGGACAGGATCTCAAGGCACAGCCGAGGAGAGGAGTGTGTCCATATTGGGAACCTCAGAATTGCATCTCTGTTCTTCGCAGATGATGTGGTTTTGTTGGCTTCATCAGAACGCGGCCTCTGGCACGCACTGGGGCAGTTTGCAGCTGAGTGTGAAATGGCCGGGATGAGAGTCAGCACCTCCAAGTTTGAGGCCATGGTTCTCTACCAGAAAATGGTGGATTGCTCCCTCCAGGTTGGGGATGAGTTGTTGCCTCAAGTGAAGGAGTTCAAGTATCCCGGGGTCTTGTTCACGAGTGAGGGTAGGATGGAGCGGGAGATTGACAGGCGGATTGGTGCAGCATCAACAGTAACGCGGACGTTGTACCGGACGATTGTGGTGAAGAAGGAGTTGAGCCGGGAGGCAAAGCTCTCACTTTACCAGTCAATCTTCGTTCCAATCCTCACCTATGGTCATGAGCTTTGGGTAGTGACTGAAAGGGTGAGATCGCAGATAGAAGCAGCTGAAATGAGTTTCCTCCGTAGGGTGAGGGTGTCTGGGCTCAGCCTTAGCGATAGGGTGAGGAGCTTGGACATCCGGAGGGAGCTGGGAGTAGAGCCACTGCTCCTTTGCATTGAAAGGAGCCAGTTGAGCTGGTTCGGGCATCTGATTAGGATGCCTCCTGGGTGCCTTCCTTTGGAGGTTTACCGGGCATGGCCAACTGGGAGGAGACCCCAGGGTAGACCCAGAACTCACTGGAGGGACTACATGTCCAATCTGGCCTGGGAACTCCTTGGGATCCCCCAGGAGGAGCTGGAGGGCGTCGCTGGGGAGAGGGACATCTGGAGTGCCCTACTTAGCTTGCTGCCACCGCGACCCGACCCTGGAAAAGCAGCTGAAGATGAGATGAGATGAGATGAGACTTTCCACAGGCACTTTGCTCATTCAATCCATTTGCACATGTGTACTTGTACAGTAACTGCACATTGTATATAGATATTTATCGAACCCAGCCACTGAGGATGCACAAGCCAGTGCATCCTTAGTGCCGGTCCCAAGCCCGTACAAATGGGGAGGGTTGCGTCAGGAAGGGCATCCGGCGTAAAATCTTTGCCAAATCAAATATGCGGATCATAAATAAGACTTACATACCGGATCGGTCGAGGCCCGGGTTACCAACGACCGCCACCAGTACTGTTAACCAGCAGGGTGTCGGTGGAAACTATGCTACTGTTGGGCGAAGGAAAAGGAGAGGGGGAAAGCATTTCCAGAGGCAGCTAGAGAGGAGGAAGGGTAGGCATGTGGAGGTGAGAGTTGGAACTTTGAATGTTGGCACTATGACTGGTAAAGGGAGAGAGCTGGCTGACATGATGGAAAGAAGAAAGGTAGGCATACTGTGTGTGCAAGAGACCAGGTGGAAGGGGAGTAAGGCCAGGAGTATCGGAGGTGGGTTCAAACTCTTCTACCATGGTGTGAATGGGAGGAGTAATGGGGTAGGGGTAATTCTGAAGGAAGAGTATGTCAAGAGCGTGCTGGAGGTGAAGAGAGTGTCAGACAGAGTGATGAGTATGAAGCTGGAAATTGAAGGTTTATTGCTGAATGTTATCAGCGCATATGCCCCACAAGTTGGGTGTGAGATGGATGAAAAAGAAGAATTCTGGAGTGAGTTGGACAGCATGGTGGAGAGGGTAACCAAGGAGGAGAGAGTGGTGATTGGAGCGGACTTCAATGGACATGTTGGTGAAGGGAACAGAGGTGATGAGGAGGTGATGGGAAGGTATGGAGTCAAGAAGAGAAATGTGGAAGGACAGATGGTGGTCGATTTTGCAAAAAGGATGGAAATGGCTGTGGTGAATACATATTTCAAGAAGAGGGAGGAACACAGGGTGATGTACAAGAGTGGAGGAAAGTGCACTATATCTGGACTATATCTTATGTAGAAGGCGCCATCTAAAAGGGATTGGAGACTGCAAGGTGGTGACAGGGGAGAACGTAGCTAGGCAGCATCGGATGGTGGTCTGTAGGATGACTTTGGAGACCAAGAAGAGGAAGCGAGTGAAGAGACAGCCGAAGATCAAATGGTGGAAGTTGAAGAAGGAAGACTGTTGTGTGGAGTTCAGGCAGGAGTTAAGACAGGCACTGGGTGGTAGTGAAGAGTTGCCAGATGGCTGGAAAACCACTGCAGAAGTAGTGAGGGAGATAGCTAGGAAGGTACTTGGTGTGTCATCAGGACAGAGGAAGGAAGACAAGGAGACTTGGTGGTGGAATGAGGAAGTACAGCAAAGTATACAGAGGAAAAGGTTGGCAAAGAAGTGGGATAGTCAGAGAGATGAAGAAAGTAGACAGGAGTACAAGGAGATGCAGCGTAAAGCAATGAGAGAGGTGGCAAAGGCAAAGGAAAAGGCGTATGGTGAGTTGTATGACAGATTAGACACTAAGGAAGGAGAAAAGGACTTGTACCGATTGGCTAGACAGAGGGACCAAGCTGCAAAGGATGTGCAGCAAGGTAGGGCGATCAAGGATAGAGATGGAAATGTGCTGACAAGCGAGGAGAGTGTGCTAAGAAGGTGGAAGGAATACTTTGAGGGGCTGATGAATGAAGAAAATGAGAGAGAGAGAAGGTTGGATGATGTAGGGATAGTGAATCAGGAAGTTCAGCGGATTAGCAAGGAGGAAGTGAGGGCAGCTATGAAGAGGATGAAGAGTGGAAAGACAGTTGGTCCTGATGACATACCTGTGGAGGCATGGAGATGTTTAGGAGAGATGGCAGTGGAGTTTTTAACTAGATTGTTTAACACAATCCTGGAAAGTGAGAGGATGTCTGAGGAGTGGAGAAGAAGCATACTGGTACCGATTTTCAAGAACAAGGGCGATGTGCAGAACTCTAATAACTACAGAGGTATAAAGTTGATCAGCCACAGCATGAAGATTTGGGAAAGAGTAATAGAAGCTAGGTTAAGAGGAGAGGTGACGATCAGTGAGCAGCAGTATGGTTTCATGCCACGAAAGAGCACCACAGATGTGATGTTTGCTTTGAGAATGTTGATTGAGAAGTATAGAGAAGGCCAGAAAGAGTTGCATTGTGTCTTTGTAGATTTAGAGAAAGCTTATGACAGAGTGCCGAGAGAGGAGGTGTGGTATTGTATGAGGAAGTCAGGAGTTGCAGAGAAGTATGTAGGAGTGGTGCAGGATACGTATGAGGGAAGTGTGACGATGGTGAGGTGTGCGGTTGGAATGACAGATGGGTTCAAGGTGGAGGTGGGATTACATCAAGGATCGGCTCTTAGCCCTTTCTTGTTTGCAATGGTGATGGACAGGTTGACGGACAAGATCAGGCAGGAGTCTCCATGGACGATGATGTTCGCGGATGACATTGTGATCTGTAGCGAGAGTAGGGTGCAGGTTGAGGAGAGCCTGGAGAGGTGGAGGTATGCACTGGCGAGAAGAGGAATGAAAGTCAGTAGGAGCAAGACGGAATACCTATGCGTGAATGAGAGAGAGGACAGTGGAATGGTCAGGATGCAAGGAGTGGAGGTGACAAAGGCATTTGAGTTTAAATACTTGGGGTCAACTGTCCAAAGTAACGGGGAGTGCAGTAGAGAGGTGAAAAAGAGAGTGCAGGCAGGTTGGAGTGGGTGGAGAAGTGTGTCAGGAGTGATTTGCGACAGAAGGGTATCAGCAAGAGTTAAAGGGAAAGTTTACAAGATGGTTGTGAGACCAGCTATGTTATATGGTTTGGAGACAGTGGCACTGACGAAAAGACAGGAGGCGGAGCTGGAGGTGGCAGAGTTGAAGATGCTAAGATTTTCACTGGGAGTAACGAAGAAGGACAGGATTAGGAACGATTATATTAGAGGGACCGCTCAGGTTGGACGGTTTGGAGACAAAGCAAGAGAGGCAAGATTGAGATGGCTTGGACATGTGTGGAGGAGAGATGCTGAGTATATTGGGAGAAGGATACTGAATATGGAGCTGCCAGGGAAGAGGAGAAGAGGAAGGCCAAAGAGGAGGTTTATGGATGTGGTGAGGGAAGACATGCAGGTGGCTGGTGTGACAGAGGAAGACGCAGAAGACAGGAAGAAATGGAAACGGATGATCGGCTGTGGCGACCCCTAACGGGAGCAGCCGAAAGTAGTAGTAGTATATAGATATTTATCGGGATATACCTTTTGTATACTCCCCAGATATTGTTTGACCCTTTTAAATTTTATTGTATGTTATGTTGTCCTCACTTTATTGTTGTTGTTCCATTTCTCTTTCATTACACAGTTATGGAGTTTGCCAAAAATTGTTTCACTGCTTATTGTACTTGTACATGAAGTATGTGAAAAATAAATGTTCGATTCACACATCTATGGGTGTTTTTAGCATAAAAGCTAAGCAACGTCAGAAAAGAGTTGTCCAGTTGGAATTGGTTATGTAAATTTGGATTCAAGTACAGGTGTACCTACAAGTGGCAGAATCCGGGAGACTATAGAAATACTTGTTCTTTTGATGTGAATACAGAGTTAGCTCTATCTTGCCTGAAATGCTCGCAGTCACAAATCCAAAACCAATTGTTTAAGGTCACGGTAATGTGTGAATTACTTTATGGTTATCAAGATTAATATAGTTTGGATAACTATAATAATACTCTGTAACTAGAATATGAGTGGTTCCTTGATGAATATCTTATGATTTATTTTATTTTAAAATTTTTTTACTGATCTGAGGGTGGTGATCAATTGAATGGCATTACTGAAAAAAAGGTCTACCCTGCAAGCATTTCCTGGATCAAGAAACCTAAACAAAATAAGCTTCCTAAACTGTCAAGTAAAAATGGCTCCTGAAATGTTGAGTTTATTTATGAGTGACTGGTGTCATATAAAATCTGCGGCTATATCATTTACCACGCTGTCCCTTGATATCGGACCAGGTGACAGCTGACGTGAGCGACTGCAAGTAAACCCACTGTTGCTACTTCGCTCATCACAAGCGCAAACATCGTGGAGATCCTGGGTCTGCAAATAAGAGCAAAATTAGCCCAAATTGGCTTTTAATAAAATGTCCTTTGAGGATGTAGATGGTAAGTGTGTGTCAGGGAGGAGAACACAGCTCGTATTTACACCTCTGAATAGAGGAATGGTCCTGAACAGCAAATGAGACACGCCTTTTGGTCACCTCAAACCGACATTGGCTTGTTTAACTTTGAACTGAACACACAGACACAGTGGCAGACATGAGTGCATGCACGTGCACGCAGAGACTCATACACAGACACAAATGCAGACCTTTTGACATTCTGCCCATTACCAGTTTGCCATGGAAAAACACACGCACCCGTACCAGCGCGGGCATACAACACACACAGTATCACACAGCTTGATTATTTTGACCAGAAACAGCCTATGTATATTTCACATTCTCTGACCATATTAAGACAGATTTGCATGCCTTCCCATAAAGAGCCGTCTAGGGAAACATACGCGTTTCCAACGTGGGAGGAGGCTGTTCTCAAAACACCTCATACTTTTCCTCTTATGCAGCAAAGGGTTTTATCTAAAACTCACATTTCACCATGAAGGGCCATAAAGTCATTTCTTGAAGATAGCTCAGATTGTTGGTGTGCACACTGTACACTACATGACTTCAGAATTGAGCTGCTAGGCTATGCTATTTCTACTGACCATAATCCAGCTACCTAATAGAACATAATATAATTTCATATTCAACCCAAAGTGGAAAATGGATTTTGGCTTACATAAGGTTTATAAAACATACACAGTACATCTAAAGCACTAAACATTACATGGATAACCTATTTGGCCAAGTGCATGTCTACCACCTGTATGAGAAAAGGTAAACTAGACTATCATTGTAGCATTCATTATATGCACTGAGTCAGCTTACAATGCTAATAAACAGCAAGCAAGTAATATTAAACAGTAAGCTAGTCCTCTTTCTCATTGTAAATGCCACAAATAAGTATATTCAGTAGCGTCTGAGGTTATTAGGATCCAACGATTTGACCCTGAAATAGGGTCAAACCATAGAGGTCAAAATGGCAAAAAATATGATCATGATATTTTTTTTTCCATATTGATCAATATCAGTATTTATCATGATATATAATTTGATAATAATGCTAGTTTGAGGAATATTTTGATAGTGACTGAAGCCTGAAGAAACCAAAGAGTTCACTAGTTAAACTTCAGAATACAGTTTTTTAACATAAAAATGTCACAATTAAGTTAGCTGTGTTTCCTGTTTTATTTTGAAGGCTCACCGGTCTTGCCATTTCTCTTCCTGCCCCTGCTTTGCTCAGCTGTTACCTATTCCCTGATTGGCTCCCCAGCAACATCTAGATGTAAATATTTGACTTTGCAGACATGCTTTCTCTGCCTTAACAAAACAATACAACTTTAGCTTGCCTTGTAACTTGTTAAAATATTGTAAATAATGCTAAAAGCTGGGACTACTATCATCAAATTCCTTTGACAAGGCAGCAAACATCTCAAATATTTGTAACGGTACAACCAAGACACACACAAAAAAAGGTAAACAAGTGGATCACAAAGGCCCTGGCACATTTAAGTACTCATCTGTAGGTAAAATAAATAAATAAATATATTATGTACTGGTTTTATATCCCTCAAATGTTTTAGAGGTAGAAATCTGAGAAAAAGTGCAAAATGTAAACCAGCCATCATGCCACATCTTTTAGCTAGTGTGCATCATTTATAACCTTAATTCCCCATTATAGGATTTTTGCCAGAAAGACTAGTCTGTCCACAGCATCTGCCTTTAAATCTGCCCTGTGACAGGACATGATATTGCCACCAGCGCTAAAAGCATGCTATGAGGGTGAGCTGGTGGCACAAATAACTGGTACTGCTTTGCCAAGAGGCTCACTCTGGGGTATGTTGTTGAGTGGTTTTCCCACCATGCCAGGGGGTTGGTCTCGCTGTCTGCATCAGAAGCTAGCAGGTAGCTTTTCAGTTCAGCCTCAGTAGCCTGCTGGTCTGTAAGAACAGAAGTAACAACAGAGTAGGACTTCTTAAAAGAGCTGCCAAGTGTCTTCTTCTGCCTTTTGGCTGGTATAGCTGCAGCATCTCCTCTGCCCCCCCCCCCCCATCGACCCACCACAGTAGCTCTGAATGTGAAAGTAGCTTGCGATATGTTCTGATATTCATCCAGCATCTGAGACGACTCTGGATTTCATGGCCTCGACCTACATCTTTGATGTAACAGTTCTTGAACTGAGGATCAGCTAGGGAGGCCATGTTCAGGAGGTCATCAGTGGCAGCATCATAATTCTCATTCAGATAGCTGATCACAGTAGCCTTGATGGTCTTGGTGAGCTCTGAGTCATCAGCATCTGGCTTCAAGTCCTCCTTATTGTAGAACTGCATCACAGGTTTCAGGTAAGTGACACTCAAATATGCTTCACCAGAAAAGGGCATCAGTGAAGTCAACAAGTGGATTTAGAGCCCTGTGGACAGACTCCAGCCCCTCAATGCCCTGCTATCAGGGAGTAAAGTGCCTTGTTTTTCTAACAGCTGATAAAACCTTTGCAATGCCCTTGTCCTGCTCCAGCGCTTGTTATCTTTACATGGTGGGACACCTACCTGGTGGGCAATTCTGTGATCAATTTGTGCTTGGGTAGTTTGAGGTCCTCTTGAGTGACAGCTAGTTCCCTTTTCTTTTTCCATGAGAAAAAAAAAGCACTGACCACTTTTTTGCACACTCCCATGGCTCTTGAGATTCTCTTGTCTCTCACACTTCCGTCTGAAGATAAAGAAGAAAACAGGCACATGTTGAAAAGGGAAAAAACAGGCACTTGTAAAACCTTAGTAGATTATAAAAATTAATGAAAAAGCTTTTGTGATAATAAATTACAATATGATCTTGACATTTTCGATACAATGAGAAACCACATTTAAACTATACACTAGAGCTGTCCCATTTTTTTCCACAATTCGGGTACAATAAAATTGCAAGATGAAATTTTGAATTCCAACACATCACTGCAGAGCCAAATGTTTTTTCCTCTTCTCAGATGTGTTCATTAACTTACCAATGAATGGCTAGATGCAGTCGGTGACCAAAACACTGCAGACGAGCCCAGTCTTTAAGTGAAACAGCCTTGAAAATGTTTGCGCCATTGTCCGTTGTGATACAAACCTATCGGTCTTTGCTAAGGCCCCAAGAAGTGAGTGCATACTCCAGCCCTGGACAGATTATTTTGTTAGTATGGTCCTCCAGAAAATATGCTGTCTGCAAGCACCTGCTTTGAAGAGCCCACTCCTCATCAATGTAATGAATGGTGATGCTGGTATATGGTTCAGATGTATGGCTGGACCATAGGTCGGTGGTAGTGTCAAAGTATCTCACATCCCTTAGCTGAATTTCCAGCTTTCCACAGCCCTCTTTGTATAGTTGAGGCAGTGCAGTATAGGAAAAGTATTTTCTATCTGGGAGTTCATACCTCGAGTCCAGCACTTTAATCAGTTTCCTGAACCTGTCTTTCTCCACAGTGCTCAGGGGCACCATTTCTTTCACTATAAGGTAAGAAACTGCGCTTGTTATACCCTTGCTCCATTTTGATCGCTTTTCATATGTGGCAATGGCAGCAAAAGATGACATGATTGATTGTTGTTTTGGTATTGATTCAGTTTCTGCACATTTTACTCATGCTTATATTCTTATATTTATGATCCACATATTTATATCTGCATGAGGATCATATCCTCATATGATCCTCAAGAATAAGGGTGATGTGCAGAACTGTAGCAGCTACAGAGGTATAAAGTTGATCAGCCACAACATGAAGATATGGGAAAGAGTAATAGAAGCTAGGTTAAGAGGAGAGGTGATGATCAGTGAGCAGCAGTATGGTTTCATGCCACGAAAGAGGAGGCATTACAGAGAAGGAGTTACATTGTGTCTTTGTGGATTTAGAGAAAGCATATGACAGGGTGCCGAGAGAGGAGGTGTGGTATTGCATGAGGAAGTCGGGAGTTGTGGAGAAGTATGTAGGAGTGGCGCAGGATATGTATGAGGGAAGTGTGACAGTGGTGAGGTGTGAAGTTGGAAAGACAGATGGGTTCAAGGTGGAGGTGGGATTATATCAAGGATCGGCTCTGAGACCTTTCTTGTTTGCAATGGTGATGGACAGGTTGACGGACGAGATCAGGCAGGAGTCTCCATGGACTATGATGTTTGCGGATGACATTGTGATCTGTAGCGAGAGTAGGGTGCAGGTTGAGGAGAGCCTGGAGAGGTGGAGGTATGCAATGGAGATGAGAGGAATGAAAGTCAGTAGGAGCAAGACGGAATACCTATGTGTGAACAAGAGGGAGGACAGTGGAACGATGAGGATGCAAGGAGTAGAGGTGACGAAGACGTATGAATTTGAATACTTGGGGTCAACTGTCCAAAGTAACAGGGAGTGCAGAAGAGAGGTGAAGAAGAGTGTAGGCAGGGTGGAGAAGAGTGTCAGGAGTGATTTGAGACAGAAGGGTACCAGCAAGAGTTAAAGGGAAGGTTTACAAGATGGTTTTGAGACCAGCTATGTTATATGGTTTGGAGACAGTGGCACTGATGAAAAGACAGGAGGCGGAGCTGGAGGTGGCAGAGTTGAAGATGCTAAGATTTTCATTGGGAGTGTTGAAGGAGGACAGGATTAGGAGCGATTATATTAGAGGGACAGCTCAGGTTGGACGGTTTGGAGACAAAGCAAAAGAGGCAAGATTGAGATGGCTTGGACATGTGTGGAGGAGAGATGCTGAGTATATTGGGAGAAGGATGCTGAATATGGAGCTGCCAGAGAAGAGGAAAAGAGGAAGGCCAAAGAGGAGGTTTATGGATGTGGTGAGGGAGGACATGCAGGTGGCTGGTGTGACAAAGGAAGATGCAGAGGACAGGAAGAAATGGAAGCAGATGATCCGCTGTGGCGACCCCTAACGGGAGCAGCCAAAATTAGTAGCAGTATATTCTTACATTTATGTTGTTTATGTTACCTATGTTTATGCCTATATTTTATATTTTGTTTAATTTAAAGAACATTGAGCTTACTTGTAATGAAATGTTCTGGTGCTGCAGATGGTAGCCTCGGTTTTGCGCTCTCATACATTCTGTTTTTGTTTAGTTTCAGGGCCCACTCACTGATCATATACAACAGGGAAGAACTTTTAAGCCTCCAACCGCCCACTGGACAAACTAAACAAACTTTTTTTTACCGCCGTTTTTTTTTTTTTGAATGTTTTTATTAGAAAATATGGCACATGAAAACATAAGACAAAACAATATCGGTTAAACAATGAGCGTCACAGTTAACATAGCTACATAATAATAGTAATATAATCAAAGTACAGCGCATCTCAATGGATAAAAAATAAGCCCTATTTTCTGCCTTTTTAAAGGTGTTCATATTATACTGAACAAAGCAAAGCAAAACAAAACTAAGTGAGCTAGAGATAAGTAAATAAGCAAATTAACTGAAACAGAAATGGAAAGAAAGGAGGTGGGGGGGTGTTTGTTAATCAGGAAAGAGATTGAAAAGAGTTGAAGAACATCGAAAAAGATTGTCACTCATTATAGAACTTATCAGAATTAGCTCTCACGGAGTGTCCAGTCTCCTCTAGCTTTAGAAAGGACATGATGTCACAGAGCCACTGACTGCTGGAGGGAGCTTTGGTTGACTTCCAGTGATGAAGAAGATGGTGTCTTGCCTGTGAAAGCTAGAATATCTAATTGCTTGGAGGTATATCAGTTGTAGTCTTCTGGAAGCCCAAATATGGCAATATGGTGAGATACATTTAGAGTAATCGAAAGTATTTTTGACATAGTATCGAAGTAGTTCTGCCAAAAAAAACGATGATCAAAACGACATGCATGTTAGGATTAGTTTTCATGTCTGTGCCCCTGACCGAGGCATGGCAAGACGAACTGGAGTTGGTCCCCGGGCGCTGGACGGCGGCTGCCCACTGCTCCTAGCTACACAGCTGGGATGGGTTAAATGCAGAGAAATAATTTACCTACGGGGATCAATAAAGTATATCAAATAATGGATAAGAATAGAATACTCTATTAGTCATTTTGTCGATACATACAAACGAAATGTATCTTGCATTTAACCCATCCTAGCTGTGTAGCTAGGAGCAGTGGGCAGCCACCATGCAGCACCCAGGGACCAACTCCAGTATTTTCTTCCTATTGACTTGGTCAGGGGCACAGACATGCACACTAATCCTAACATGCATGTCTTTTTTTTATGGTACGAGGAAACCGGAGCACCCGAAGAAAACACACACACAGACACAGGGAAAACATGCAAACTCCACACAGAAAGGACCTGGGACGGACTGGGGTTCGAACCCAGGACTGTGAGGCAACAGCGCTAACCACTGGGCCACCATGCCGCCCAGTAGAATAGAACATATGGATCAGATTGCAGGATGAAGCGCGAAATTTGTCGCAACTGTCAGTAATATGTGGATACATTTGTGACAGTCTAGTTTTGGAAAAATGAATCCTAAACAATACTTTGAACTGCATGAGTGTGAGATGAGTGCAAGTTGAGCTCGTGTGAATTTTGTTAAGAGCACCGTCCCACCAGTTGTCCTCCATGTTCAACCCAGTTCATGCTCCCAGGCAGCCTTGACTTTGATAGCTGGTGAACTGTCATTGGACAGAAGTTTGTTATAAACCTTTGACATGAGTGACTTCTGAAGGGGGTCGAGCTGAGCAACTCATCCCACAGTTGAGATGGAGTTGGGAGGGAAAAGTTGGAAACAAAGATTTAACACAGTATCTAATTTGAAAATATCAAAAGAGTTGAGAATGTGGAAGATGATGTTTGCTTGATATATCTGCAAAGCTACAGAAATACCATCCTTATACAGGTCTTAAACATTTTTCAGACCTTTGTCATGCCATACAGAAAAGGTGGGGTCTGTAAGTGGGGTGAAATAAATGATTCCACAGTAAGGGAGCTGAGGTAGATGCTGAAATACATTTGAAATGCCTCCCGAATTTGTACCAGTTTTCTAGAGTAGATCTTACCACTTGGTTATTTGTAAAGCCAGAGGGGTTGGTTGGAATAGAGGGGGTAAGTAAAGCTATTAGGGAAGAGGAAACACAAGACGGTGCCTCTAATTTACACCATGGCGGATCCGTTGATTTAAACCAAAAGGAAATTTTGTTGATGTGTGCTGCCCCATAATACAGTTGGAAATTTGGGAGCGATAATCCACCATTCAATCTGTGAAGTATAGATTTGTGGGTTCTGGGTGCCTTTCCAAAACATGGAAAGCTAGAAATAGCTTGATCAATTGTTCTAACAAACGCTTCGGCAGGAATACAGGGAGACATTGGAACAGAAACAGGAATTTGGGCAAGATGTTCATTTTAACTGTTATTTCTTCCAAATCAACGACAGAGGCAAACTTCCTTGTCTTTAAAGGTCAGAATTCATTTTAGACACTAAATGGGAGAAATTGGCAGAAAATTGGGAGGTTAATGTTCTGGTTACATTGATCCCCTACCCTGAAGTCTAACTGAAACCATAGTGGCTATGGCACAGAAACACTCAGAAGATTTGGTCATATTATGTGTAGTGACATTCCACCTGGATGTCAAATTAAACCACTAATTACCTGTAGACACAGAACCTTCAGTCTGACATGAATGACAGGAGATGTTATGCAGTTTAAAAACGTCTAATAAAAAAATGTTTAACTTACATTGTGTCACATGGTAGAAAAACTATGTGATCCCGTGCCTAGCGCAGCTCTCTGCCCAACTCTACTGCACATGATGTCACCCACTTATTAAAGGGAGCATCGATAATCAACATTCAGTATACATGCATTTGTTTTTGTACATTTTATACATTATGTATGTCTTATACAGTAACTAGAAATTATGAACTATGAATTTTGCATGATATTAAAATTAACTTATATTCTCACATTGTGGCTCTTACATATCCAGCTCCTAATTGTTAAGCAGGAAGAGTAAGCAATTATCAAACTAACTCAAATACTCAGAGCCATAAGTCATCAATAGATTGCAATTAACTATTTTAAAGTCTTCTTTCTTCACATTTTTTCATCATGTGGTCTCCTTGTGTTCACATTACTTCTTGCAACAAGCATTGTTTATCCAGGGTGCTGGTTTTGGTCTGCAGCTTCACTCGGCGTACCGTTCCACTGGAGTCAGATATGGTTTGGATTATTCTTCCCATTATCCATGTGTTTCTTGGGACTGAACTGTCAACTACTAGCACCACATCTCCAGGCTTGAAGTTTTTTTTCAGTCTTGGCCACTTCTGGCACTTCTGGAAGTGAGGCAAATATTCACGAGTATGTCTGGTCCAGGATAAATCTGCAGGGATAAAAGTGCAAATCTGCACTTGCCTCCACTGTCTCCTAGCATAGTGAAGGTTGCTGGTGGCATTTGGGTTGTACTTTCATCAGCAGCAAATGGTTGGGTGTTAAAGGCTCTATATCACATAGATTATCTGATGGGTTTTTGATCGGTCGGTCATTAATTATACTTTCAACCTCACACATGAACGTTTGAAGACTGTCGTCTGTGAGGGTCTGTTCTTTCACGAGGGCACTAAGGATCCTCTGTGTAGTATGGATTTGCTGCTCCCAAACCCCCCCTTGATGGGAGGTGGCTGAGCTATTGAAATTACATTTGATGCCCTTCTTCTGCATAGCCTTTTCAATGTGCGACTGGTTCAGGTTTTAAATTGCCTCTTGCAACTCCTTTTCTGCACCAACAAAATTTATGCCATTGGAACCCATGATGGTGACCTGGCCTCTTGTGCTTAGGAAACGGCACAAGGTGTTGACACAGGAGCTGGTGTCGAGACTGTCTACTACCTCTGCATGCACTGTCCTGATGGTGAGGCAGGTAAACATTACACCATACTTATGAGCCCCTGAAACGAGATCCAGGCAGTGGTTACAAGAAAAAAGTGATAAATTGTCTGAAGCAGTTAGAACAGGGCAATGCTATTGACAGAATTATGTACCACATATTATACCCAGGGGAAGCTACACCTAGTCTATATGGGTTACCTAAGCTACATAAACAGGATGTGCCATTATGGCTTATTGTTTGTATGATTAACTCAGTGACCTATAACGTCTCTAAGTTTCTTCTATTCTTAACCCATTGGTAGGCAGTAATGAACATCACATTCAGAACACTATGGATTTTGTGGATAAGGTGAGGGACATCATTATGGAGAAGGATGAAACAATGGTCTCTTATGATGTTAATTCTCTGCTCACATGCATTCCTGTTGATCAAGCAGTGGAGGTAGTCCGTAAGAAAATTACAAAACGACCCCACTGGCTAAGTGTGTCTGCTCCTGAAACTATATGTCTTCAGTCCACATACTTCACATACAGGGGGCAGTACTATAGGCAGAAGCATGGGTTCACTATGGGTTCCCCTGTCTCACCTGTAGTGGCCAACTTGTACATGGAGGAAGTGGAAAAGAGGGCTCTGATGTCCTATCCAGAGACATCACCTAGCCATTGGTTCAGATTTGTGGATGACACCTGGGTTAAAATTAAGTCTCAGGATGCACCACATTTCACCGACCACATTAACTCTGTGGACAACCACATCAAGTTCACCAGGGAGGATGTGAAAAATGACAGGTTAGCCTTCTTAGACTGTGAAATTGCAATTGGTGATGGGGGACATTTGATTGTTGATGTTTACCGCAAACCAACACATACTGATCAGTACTTAAGCTTTGACTCTCATCATCCACTGGAGCACAAACTAGGAGTCATCAGGATGCTGTACCACCGAGCTGACCACGTCCCCACCAACACAGCGGCCAGGGAAGGGGAGATATCCCACATTAAACAGGCCTGGGTTAAGTGTGGTTATCCTAACTGGGCGTTTGTCAAAGCCAGGAAGATGCCCAAACAGTGCACCAGCCAACTGAAGAGAGGAGAAGGACAACAGCTGGCTTAGCGTAAACCAGTGGTGATTCTGGATGTGGCGGGAGTGTCAGAAAAGCTGAGACACATATTTTCAAAACACCACGTCTCAGTTGCTTTCAAACCCCAAAACATGATGCACCAGAAGTTGGTCCATCCCAAGGATTGAGTCCCCGGCACAAACAGAGCAATATAGTGTATGCTGTTAAATGCCAGGAGGATTGCAGTGACTTGTACATTGGGGAAACTAAACAGATGCTGGCCAAGAGGATGGCACAACACAGGAGAGCTAACATGTCAGGCCAGGACTCCGCTGTCTACACCCATCTACAGGCCAGTGGCCACTCTTACATTATTGATAGGGAAGAACGATGGTTTGAATGGGGAGTCAAAGAGGCCGTCTATGTTAAGGGGAAACAGCCATCCCTGAACCGGGGGGGTGGCGGGGTGGGTGGGCCTAAGAGTACATCTGTCGCCATTTTATGATGCTATGATTATGAATAGTACACATGGCCATCGAAACTCTAGTTAATGGTTACACCCATATTTGCACATGAAACTGGTCGTTGATTTCGGTCGTAATACTTCTGTCACCATCTTACAATGCTGTGATTTCAACAATTCCTAATCCTCTGTGAATAGTACACGTGGCCTTTGAAACTCTAATTAAAGGTCACACCCATATTTGCATATGAAACTGGTCATTGGTTTCGGCTGTTAGCCACTGTATTGTACTGTGTTGTTTATAAGGGGTGGGGATACCTGCAGTCAGTTTAGACTGAAGAGGTCACTTAGTTGAGTGATGAAACGTATCTGTCAATAAACGTTGTATCCAGATGAACTGACTCAACCTTCTTTGATTTTCTTACCTGGATTATTGAGCATGCATCAAGACATTATATCATACCTTTTGATGGTTCCCCTGCCCTGTTTAACATCACAGGGCTCAAAGTAGTCAATGCTTACATTGGCGAAAGGCAGCTTATCTGGTAAAAGATGATCTTCTGGCAGATCTGCCATTTTTGCTCTTATATAAGTTATATATATAGGTTTCCTGATGACTGAGGTTGCTTGAGAAATTCAAAGTTTTTGTCCTAACGCGACGAAATGTAGTTGCACCCACAGTATCCTTTTTTTTCATGAAAATCATGTAAGATGAGAGTGGTAGCTCTGGAGTATTTTGAGAGAATTACTGGATGTTTTGCATCCTTTGGCTTAGCAGATCTGTCCAGCCATTCTCCAACTCTCAAGATGCCATCTTGCAAAGTGGGGTCAGGCTTGTACAGCTGACTATTTCTCTTGACAGTCAGATTTCTGCAGAGAGACTTTATTTCTTCAGGGAACCATTGATCTTGACTGTATCGGATGATTCTGTTTCTGCAGCCATTAGCTGTTCTAATGTAAATGTTTTCCATAGCAGATTTTTCCTTTTCCATGTGCTGTTACTCAAGTACCCTCTGTCCCTCTGGATCTTTTTCTGACTGACTGATAGAGCATTGTAACTGTTCTTATATCTTTCAGGTGGATCGCTGTTTCCTCGGCTCACAAAATCCATGTAACTGCTCTTTTTAGTCACTCACAACTTGAGTAGTACTGAAGAAATTTGTTCACAGGGTCATACTTTTCTTCAGCTGTGATGGAATTCATTGTGATGATCTTGACCTCTGGATCATTTTACAGAGTTTGGGTCACATTATCTGGTCTCTGTGGCCATTATGGTGTGTTCATTTATATATTTCTTCTCTCTCCACTATGAAGAACTTCTGGGTGTCTCTGTGTGCACTGTTCGCACACCATTCTCCTCTTGCCGGTCTTGCTAAGATGGTGTCTTCGTCTTTAACACTTCAACATCCTCCTGACGTGTGATTCTTTTGACAGAAAAGTTTTGGTGGGGCGTCCGGGTAGTGTAGTGGTCTATTCTGTTACCTACCAACACGGGCATTGTGGGATCGAATCCCCGTGTTACCTCCAGCTTGGTCATGCGTTCTACATACACAATTGGCCATGTCTGCGGGTGGGAAGCTGGATGTGGGTATGTGTCCTGGTCGCTGCACTAGCACCTCCTATGGTCGGTTGGGGTGCCTGTTTGGGGGGGAGGGGGAACTGGGGGGAATAGCATGATCCTCCCATGTGCTACGTCCCCCTGGCGAAACCTTTCACTGTTAGGTGAAAAGACGTTGCTGGCGACTCCACATGTATCAGAGGAGACGTGGTCATCTGCAGCCCTCCCCGGATTGGCAGAGGGGGTGGAGCAGTGACCGGGATGGCTCAGAAGAGTGGAGTAATTGGCCAAGTACAATTGAGGGGGAGGGGGAATAAAAAAAAAAAGAAAGAAAAGATTTGGTGTTTTGAAGGCATTAGCTGCTTTGAATGGGCTAGCATGCTTCATTGTTGCATCTGGCCTTTTCCTCTCCACCGGCACCTTGGTTGTGAAGCGGCGTCCTTTTCTTTTGATAGGTTTTCATTTGTCTTTGTTTTTTCCTGCCAGAGATCAGTCTTGGAGATCTCCAAAGAGTGGATCCATACTTATTTTTGCTTGATAATCAATGAAGATAACAAGGTCAACATATCTTGCTCTGTGTCCTCTCCTTGATTTCGAATGCTGCATTGCACCACCCTTCCCTCATTTTGTATAGCAATTTGGATACCATTATGCTCATGTTTGTAGGGTTATCCATTTCCTCAATAAACTCCACATCTTCTATTGTGTTACAACAGCCAGTAAAAAATACGGTATAGCGTTCAGCGCGTTTGCATCTTCAGACTTGATTTGCAGCCACTTCAAGGCTTTGTCAATGTAAGCGCTAGCTATCATTAGCTCATCTCCATAATGCTTCTGAAGCAGTCATTTTGCTTCCTTGAATCCTCTGTGTAGTGGCATGTGTTCACGGCTACATGCAAGTTCGTTTGGTTCTCCTGCAGAGTACTGTTGCAAGTAGTTCAACTTGTCTTGATCATTATCCGCTCTCTGTTCAATGGTTTGTTCGATAGAGGATCTATAGATAAGTGGATCACCCTTGAACACTGCAACATCTTTAACTGGCAGCTGAGCATGTTTCTGTAGATAACCCAGCATGTCCCTTATCAAATGTTGCCTCTGCATTACTTGAAGAATGCTATCACTCCTTCCGTCACACTATCGCCTGTCAGTGTTACCTAAGTGTCTTGGCGTCACAACCCGTGGCTTTGTAAATTGCAATGACCTAAATGGAATCTTACCTCCAAATACAGGCGTGATAGTGGGCAGATGATGTCTATGTTCGTCTTACTTCACTAAAACTCCACCTGCCACATATGAGCAGACGTAGCTGTTCATGCATCTTCTGATCTCTCATACTCTAAATACTCTTACTTGAGCTCTCGTTTCTGCAATAGCTGCCTCTAAATCATCCTTTACTGCTTGTCTTTAATACCTACTTCCTTCAATTCAAGCTCCTGGTTCCCCTGTAAAGCTGCAGCACGTTCAGCTAACCAGCTAGCTTTGCTTCTTCATTAGCCCAAACTGATGATCTGGCGAGCATGACAGATTAGCTCCCAACAAATGAACCCTTTTTCTATGCTGATTTAATATTACCAACTGCCACTTGTGATGCAGTATCTTCAGGACCTATATCGTCATTTACCGCTTCATCATGAACACCGCCAACCTCATCATCATCAGGTGGGCTATTTTCTTTCTTTTGCTTTCACTCAAAACATCCATCAATTTTTTTCAGCTTCTTCTACAAACATTCTGATAAATGGTAAATGGATTGCATTTATATAACGCGTTTCTAGTTTCAGGGTGGCATGGTGGGCAGTGGTTAGCACAGTCACCTCACAACAAGAAGGTCCTGGGTTCGAGCCCCGGGGTTGTCCAACCTTGGGGGTCATCCCAGGTCAACCTCTATATGAAGTTTGCATGTTCTCCCTGTGTCTGTATGGGTTTCCTCCGGGTGCTCCGGTTTCCTCCCACAGTCCAAAGACATGTAGGTCAGGTGACTCGGCCGTACTAAATTGTCCCTAAGTGTGAATGTGTGTGTGTGTATGTGTGGGCCCTGTGATGGACTGGCAGCCTGTCCAGGGTGTCTCCCCGCCTGCAGCCCAGTGACTGCTGGGATAGGCCCCAGCATCCCCGCGACCCTGAGAGCAGGATACGCGGTTTGGATAATGGATGGATGGATGGTTTCTCGCTTTAACAGCCACTCGAAGCACTTTACAATCAATGAATGCCTCACATTCACCCACGCACCCACATACTCATACACCGATGGCGGTGTAAGCCATGCAAGGTGCCAACCTGCTCATTGGGAGCAGTTAGGGGTTCGGTGTCTTACTCAAGGACAACTTGACGTTTTTACACGTCATCAGCAGGTCATCCAGTTACCGGATGACCTGCTCAACTGCCGAGCCACTGCCGCCCCTAGTCAACATCTTAGGCTCAAACCAATTGCTAACATCTGCAACCTTTTCTTCTTCTGGCAGAAAATCCTCTGCTTGCCTACTGAGCTGTTCAAACTCAAGGACAAGAGTGGGGAAATCATTATACTACATGCACTCATGCACTTTATTTTTTTGGTGTGGACGACCCGGGTTCACTTCCCGGCTGCGGCGGCGGTTCCCGGCTGCCCCCTGAATTCACTACAATATATACAAAAAATTAAGCTACAACATAAGTTGATGTGTCAATACATTATGTGGACATATATTTTTCCTATACTCATGTTTATTCTCCTGTCTTGCATGTGCCCGCATCCGCTGAATGCGTGTGCTCTGTTGACAGTTGCACTGAATTGAAAAGGATCTGTCTACATGCCATTTCCCGGCACATACCTGACTGACTAAAACAAAACAGCCATTTTACAGGATAGGAAGGTATGAATCCATTTTGACAGAAAGTAAGTGTATTGTAAATTTCATTATCCAATGCTGTAGGTTTTGGTATTGTTTCAGCCAGTGGGGGTGGAGCATAGTGATTTCTCAGCCAATAGCTGGTTGTTAAGGCCCAGCACTTTGTTGTGACAGATAGCGCAGTCAAAGTTAGGATACAGTGGCCCCAGCCTACATGGCTTACATCTCTCTGTTAGTAGGTCAGAGCAAAGGCACACTCTCTGTGTGTGTGTGTGTGTGTGTGTGTGTGTGTGTGTGTGTGTGTGTGTGTGTGTGTGTGTGTGTCTGTTTGAATACACCACCGCCTTAGCTGTGCCAGTGGGGCCTGCTCAAGACTGAGAGAAAGGTCTTTGAAAACTGCAACCACCAGGCCAAAACAAAAATCTACAAAGTGATAGTTCTACCCACCCTACTGTACGGGTCAGAAACCTGGACCACGTACAGCGGGCACCCTAAAGGCAGTGGAGGCCCATCATCAGACCTGCTTCCAAAAAAATCCTCAAGATCAGCTTTGAGGACAGGCGCTTGCTCTAATGCCAGTGTCCTGGAGGAGGCCAACCATACCCATCTCCCTCCTGCCAAAACAAGTCCAGTTCTCCCTGCCTCATGCTGGCTAGCAGGCCCCAGAAGAAGCGAGCCAAGGACAATATCTTATCAGAAAGTGCCACACAGACCTAACCGCCTGGGAGAACACAACAACCGACAGGGGAGCGGAAGAAGTTAATGACAGTGACCTCCACCTTGCTGCAGAGGACAGGCGCAGACTCTGAAAGGGAGAGAGTCCACCAAGAAGGCCCAAAGAGCTACCAGCACCACTCACCCCTGCCCACGCTGCACCAGAACATGTGGCTCCAGGATGACAGGATGAGCTTCTTCACCCACCTGAAGGCCTACAAGGTCCCAAAAGGAGGACAATTACACTTGACCCCGACTGATCGATGATGATGGTGATGATGGTGTGTGTGTGTGGGGGGGGGGGGGATCAAATAAGTCATGTTTAAACAATTTCACTGTAACAGTCCAGCCTTTAAGCCTCCTTACCCCGGCTGTTTGTCTCACACTCATTGATATATTTTGATTTCATAATTACAAATACTTTCTTATTTTACAGTTTCCATCTTTTTTTACACGGTGTTTCTGCGAAGTCATGCCCAACATTCACATGTACCACCTGAGTAACAGAAACCACGGTGCGTCAGCGCTAGCCTTTATTCCTCTGCATAGACACACGGGGTAAATAACATATACTATAGTCGACAGAGTTCCTCACCTACACCAAATGAAGACGTCATGTTTTTATGAAATTCAACAGTACACTATTCATTCCATTAAAAGTTCATTCAATCTTTCATTTATCAATCATTCAATCTGCTGGTGTTGATTTTTCTCAACCGATTTAACGATTTTTCTTCTTTACTGAATGTACCTTTTTTTTTTTTTTCTTTAACTGCCGGCTCACTTTCTCTGCTTTCTGAGTCGGACGGGTGGATGTAAAAACATCAGGAGAGGTTGACGTGTGACATGAACAGTCAGCTTGCCCATGACAGACTCCCCTGAACACCTCCTATTCTGTGATTCGGCTTTGATAGTCAACCCTCGACACTGTTTGTATGACCTCATCGATTGGCAGGGAATATACCCATTGCTCCTCTCCCTCTCTCTCTCTCCCCCTCTCTCTCTCCCCCTCTCTCTCTCTCTCCCTCTCTCTCTCTTTCCAACGGTTTAACTTGTGCCACAGTTTGAATAAAGCTTCTTTCTGCTCTCCTATGCACACAGGAGCGAGAGGCCCCCTTCAGAACCCAGACGGAGGGAGATTTGGCTCGCAGGTCGGAGTCACTGGCAGCAGGAACTTTGGAGCATCAATGGTACGTTTACACCTCACAAACCGGAGTCTCGGCTCTCCGCGGCAGTCCTGACCAGGAATATTGTTGAGGGCTTGACTTTGACTCTCCGTTCTTTCTGTGACACGGTATTAATCGGGGGGGTACTGAGGTATGAAGCTCAAGGTAATTTCTGATCATTAATTTCCAGCATCAATCAGAGGAAGTCGGTTTCAGCGGTGGAGTCGCACAGGCGAGGGTAGGAGTGAGGAAAACAGGATTTATGATTTTGTTTTCGCAGGGCAGTGTGAATTCTGGATTTCGCCCACGAGGTCTTACTGAACTACGGGGATTAAAAGAAGTTAGCGGCGTGAGTTTTAGTTTTATTAAATCAGGATTTTTGTTGACTCACTTCGGCCTTTGGGTTTTACGGCGCTCTGGGACAAATTTATGGTGTATTTCTATCGTGGTGACGGCGGTATCTGGCAGGTTTCCTGTGATAAAGTCGAATTTGAACTCTCAGGAATGTCTGATGACTTGTTTGAATTGGTGTTTGAATTTCAACCAAGTTTATGTCGACCTCTAGACTCAGCCTCGTGGTGTTTTATGTGTGGTTGTAGATCTCTAAGTCAATGTTACACGGGTAGATATTGCAGAACTGTGCGGCAGCAGACACCATCATGCTGTACTGTGTTCGGACAGACGGCAACAGTAAGTGAACAGTCCCGGAGTGCAGCAGTGCCTTCGCCTCCTATCTGCGCGGCCGTCCTGATGGACAGGTGCAGCCAGTCTCCTGCTGAGAAGCAGAGCGGACCAGATGTACTTCCACACGCCAAACTCTCACACGTCCATTGTCTGACACGTCCTTGGGTCTTCGGTCGCCCGGTAGGGAGGGGAAACGACATTTGAACTCGACCGTTTGATTCAATGAATAATTCATCTCGGGACATCTGTGCTTCATGAGTGTGCGCAACAAGAAAGTGTGAGTCGCAGAGTCTGCTTCTCCACCGTCAAATGATTTGGCTTCAGAGTGTCTTTTAATTTATTTTTTGTGCTTTGCAAAATGTGACTGTTGACTGTTGACCGTGTGAGCTCGTGTTCTAGATGGTGGTTCTCTCTGGTTTAGAAATAGAAGAAAGGCTACAAACGTCAGGGCATGCTGGTGCTCTTCCCTCACAAAGGTGTGTGTTGGGCTTTACGACTCATTTTGGGGAGCTCAGATGCTCTTGTTTCAGACAACGAGATCTAACTGAGCCCAAGCTGTATGCTTGTGTGTGCTTGTGTGTGTGTGTAAGTGTGGGCATGGGCTCACACAGCCCGGACAGGAGCCTCGGCTGCATGCCCTCACAATTACCTCGAGTCTTCATCAGTAAAATCACAGGCGGCATAAGTCCCACTAGTGTGAAGGTCTTGGCCCTGTAGGGTCCTCATGTGGTGGACCAGATAAAGGTGCTGTGAAGACAAAGATAAGACTTTTTTTATCATCAAGTTAGCGGGTGAAGAGAGTGGAAAACAGATGTCATTCAGTGGAGGGAGGCAGACATGAGCCTCTGTGTGAGGATATGTGCGTTCCTGTGCGAGGAGATGTGTGTTTCTGTGTGAGGAGATGTGTGTTTCTGTGTGAGGAAGATGTGCGTTCCTGTGCGAGGAGATGTGTGTTCCTGTGTGAGGAGATGTGTGTTTCTGTGTGAGGAAGATGTGCGTTTCTGTGCGAGGAGATGTGTGTTTCTGTGTGAGGAAGATGTGCGTTCCTGTGCGAGGAGATGTGTGTTCCTGTGTGAGGAGATGTGTGTTTCTGTGTGAGGAAGATGTGCGTTCCTGTGCGAGGAGATGTGTGTTTCTGTGTGAGGAAGATGTGCGTTCCTGTGCGAGGAGATGTGTGTTTCTGTGTGAGGAAGATGTGCGTTTCGGTCACTCTGTGCGAGTGTGTCTCCGATCACACACTGCAGACTTACATGTGTGATGTAGTCATATGCTAATGCACATCTAAGCACCTGTGTGTATAATTTAAGCCCCTCCACCCATTTAATCTATAAGTGTCTGTGTGTGTTCTCTGACACAGGCTTCACAGTGTGTGTCAATACCAATATATGTAGACACACACACACACACACACACACACACACACACACACACACACACACACACACACACACACACACACACTCTCACAAACACCCCTATACGTTTTTCTTACCCAGGGCATCAGACGTGCGCTCCTGCACATTCCCCTGCTGATTATTGTGTGTGTGTGTGTGTGTGTGTGTGTGTGTGTGTGTGTGTGTGTGTGTGTGTGTGTGTGTGTGTGTGTGTGTGTGTGTGTGTGTGTTTCTATTCGCACATTTGAGCGTGTGTGTGGGTATCAATGTCGTCTCTGTTGTGCCGAGGGTCTCCAGAGGGCTGGAGGAAAGTAAGGGGGCTGGGCGGGGTGGGGGCTCCCCTGGATGCCCGCCTTGTGTTTACCTTGGCTGGGTCGCCCTCCCCAGGCCCTGCCCCCACCTGAAGCTGGAACAGACCAAGTCCTTATTGCCCTTCACCTCTACTGGGGACGGAACATACCACAGCGCCTGAACGGGGGACGAGCGGCTAACCCGCTGGCTGAATGGCTGCACTGTGGAAACAGGAATGATTGGCTTGGCCGGGCCCGGCTTGGCTTGCTCACAATGCCAGTGTACATTATGAAGTGGCCGAGGCTTAAATGATGCATTTACAGAGAGCCATGGATCCGCTGAATGATCGGACAGTAACCAATAAACAGCCACGGTTTGGGTTGGCGGGCTGCAGAAACGAAGAAAGGTTTTCACTGGCGTCCTCTGTGTTTGTGCATTGTGAGGTTGCGGCCGCAGCCGTCTTGCTGGCGAGCCGTCGCCACCTTTATCCATTCTTTGGGAAGCCCACCTTGGCTGAGCTGCCATCAGCACAAGGCCGGTCTTTGTGGTGGCCGCAGACGGCGGCGGCGGCGACGAGCGTGGATGACATGACCCTCCTACTCCGTGCCGAGCCCAGGGTTCACGCTCTGCCGTCGTTTGGGAGATGAGACCGCTTGAATGTAGTCTAAGAGATGAGTTGACATGTGTACCTGTATGGCCTTTTAGGTGTACGAGCATGAGCCCCCGGCACGAGCGTCCCCCTGTGAGACCGGACCGGGCCAAAGTGTGTTCGGTACTGGATCGACAGGCTGGGCAGCAGAACAAACACTGGTGCTTCTGAATGTCCTGAGTTTTACACTGTGCAAATGCCAGCTGGACGTGTGTATGCATGCACGTATGCACACACACACACACACACACACACACACACACACACACACACACACACACACACACACACACACACACACACACACACACACACACACACACACACACACACACACAAACTGAGCAAAGAAGTTGCATGTATTCCTTTCCTTCCAGGTTGCGTACCGGTTGGTGTTTTTGCACCAGCAGCGGTAGCTAGTTGCTACCCCTCTGTCACTTAACGCGCAACACACCACAACCCCGGACCACTGAACCCTTAAGGTTGGACCATAAAGGTCATCCGATGTCTTCTTTGACCTCTCACTGGCCCACTAACCCCCGGTCAAGAATGGGGGGCCCCTCTCGCCGTAGGCCCGGCTTTATTGGGCAGCACGTGTTTTCACAGAGGCCGTTTGGCGTGAGCTGGCTCGGTCCTGCAACATGTCCAGGGGGCTCATGAACGCAACACAATGATGGCACAGTTTGGGCCGGCGGCGGCGGTGGTGGCAGCAGCGGCGGCACTGTGCATTGACTGTACCATACGTCACAGCAATGAAATACCAGGAGAAAAAATAAACAGGGCGCCGCCACTGGAGGCCAACGGACCCCCACTTTACAGTGAACTATTAAAAACAATCTGACAGGGGCGGACTGTGTTCATATGCTTGCTAGTAGTCCCTCGGGCTCACACTCACATGTATTCGCTCACACACACACACACACACACACACACACACACACACACACACACACACATACACAGATTGTCTTATTACTTATGTTCTCTATCCATATTATAGACATACATGTACTATAGATAGATAGATAGACAGACAGACAGACAGACAGACAGACAGATAGATAGATAGATAGATAGATAGATAGATAGATAGATAGATAGATAGATAGATAGATAGATAGATAGATAGATAGATAGATAGATAGATAGATAGATAGATAGATAGATAGATAGATAGATAGATAGATAGATAGATAGATAGATAGATAGATAGATAGATAGATAGATAGATAGATAGAGATCACACACACACACACACAGATTGTCTTATTACTTATGCTCTCTATTCATATAGACATACTTGTACTAAAGATAGATAGAGATGTCACAGACACACACACACACACACATGCACACACGCACACACACGCAGCATTCTGAATGGGCCGTTATCTTAGTCAGCTGGAAAATTTGCCCAAATTTCCCATTTCTCTCCTTCATCATTTCTTGAATGGCTGTAAAAGTGAATGAATCACACTTCTCCTCCTCCCTTTACGGTACAGAGATGGAGGATCTATTTTAGCACTAGGAACATTTCTGTGCCCAGAGACACAGAGGCTTTCATTCTTCAGGGAGCGAGTGTGTGGTATTTCCAAACGGGTCGCAGGCTCTTGACGTCGTGTTTCCACGTCGGCCAGCGACGATGACATAATACAACCCCGTGTGCCAAAAGCAGTACAGACCCCGACCAACACAGGGTGTGAATATGAGCTTACATTCATCACTCTACGCAGGACAAAATAACACAAGTTCAACAAAGAGCGGCACAGAATTACAGTTCTGTGTGGGGGGGGGGGGCGGGGGGAGGGATCTAAAAGGCAAAACTTTTTAACAACTTATCTTCCCTTTTGGGATCGATTTACCCATTTGCTCACAGGAAGTTGCCAAAACATTTCTTTTTTTTTGGATCCCCCCCCCCCATTTTTCTCCCCAGTTGTATTCCCCCAATTACCCCACTCTTCCGAGCCTTCCCGGTCGCTGCTCCACCCCCTCTGCCGATCCGGGGAGGGCTGCAGACTACCACATGCCTCCTCCGATACATGTGGAGTCGCCAGCTGCTTCTTTTCACCTGACAGTGAGGAGTTTCACCAGGGGGACGTAGCACGTGGGAGGATCATGCTATTCCCCCCAGTCCCACCCCCCCTGAACAAGTGCCCCGACCGACCAGAGGAGGCGCTAGTGCAGCGACCAGGACACATACCCACATCCGGCTTCCCACCCGTAGACACGGCCAGTTGTGTCTGTAGGGACGCCCGACCAAGCCGGAGGTAACACGGGGATTTGAACCGGCGATCCCCGTGTTGGCTGCAGGGGCTCAAGCCTTCGTCCTGATGAAATGCCCTGAGAGATCCCCGTCAGTTAAGACTAAGAGGCTCTTGCTTGCTTGTGTAGGGAAAGAAAGCCTCACTTCATTTAGTGAAGCTATATATTTAGCTATGCTGAAAAGCCCATTTACTGGAAACTTTGTGAGGGTAAAAGATTGTTTCCTGCTCGGCCTTGTCTTGTATGAGGCTGAGAATGTGTACTGTAACACATCTGTATCAGTCACACACTGCTCATCCCAGCATTGTTTTTGGACATCCTCTGCTCTCCAGGTAATCATGAACCCCCTCCTTCTACTGTGTGCGTCACTGCCCCTCATCACGGCAACATTATCTTTCGAGAAGCCTGCCGGTAAGTGTTTAATTGACAGGAGGAAATTAATTTTAAGCTTGTTTTCTTTTTTTAGTTCTTGAGTTCTCATGCATCTTCATTGCCATTGTAGGAAATACACAATTTGATGTCTCATATATTTTGAATTAAAATGCATTTGGTGAAAAGGGATGAATGCGTTAAAGAACAAGCTAAACTCTTCTTATTGTCACTCCAGACCTGGATGGCTCGCTGAGCATTAGCATCCCCATGGAGATGCCCCTGCACCCACTCTTGGGTAGCAAGGTTGTGGTGCCATGCTACTTCCAGGACAACGCCGTCAATGATCCTGGAGCCCCAACAATCACCCCGCTTTCCCACAGAATTAAGTGGACCTATGTCACAAAAGAGAAGGTCACACTGATCCTGGTGGCATCAGAGGGCAAAGTTCACGTGGAGACAGAATATCTTGACAGGGTCACCATGGTCAACTACCCCCTTGTGCCCACCGATGCCACCATTGAGATGACAGAATTGAGGTCCAAAGATTCAGGAACATACCGCTGTGAGGTGATGCATGGTATAGAGGAGAACCACGACACGGTGGAGATCCAGGTTCAAGGTATAACACAGAAACTTGTGGAATACACTCCATATTAAATAGTTTAATGAATAACCTCTTTCGGGAGAAGTAGAGCCCAAAGATGGTCAATTGTATTTTCCAGTTTGTCAGCGTAAAAATAACTTTCATTTGTGAAGAGATTGACTATACACAAACATAATACATTGATTTTTCACAGAGAGATAATACCTGCAAAAACTGTACTTCTCCCACTCTCTCTTTGTCTCTGTCTCTTTCTCCGCTTCTCTCTTTTAATCAAACAGGTATTGTGTTCCACTACCGAGCCATCACTACCCGCTACACCATGACTTTTGAGAAGGCCAAGGCAGCTTGCATCCAGAACAGTGCCGTCATCGCAACCCCAGCCCAGCTGCAGGCTGCCTATGATGATGGGTACCACCAGTGTGATGCCGGATGGTTGTCAGATAAGACCGTTAGGTAGGATGTTGTCCCTGCAGCTACTGACTTGATTCCAGGAGTGTCCAATTGTGTACCATTGCGTGTCAAGGGTATACTTGGTTTCATTTAAACCACCCACTACAATACTTGGGTAGCTTAGTAGTTAACATTGTAGCCTCACAGCCAGAGTGGTCTGGGTTTAATTCCTGTGTTGAGTATGTATGTTCTTCAGTGTGTTAGCTTTGGTTTCCTTGGAGCTCTTTGGCTTCCTCCTACAGTTCCAAGACATGTATGTTGGAGGCTGTAAATTACTCATACACTGTGAGTGTGAGATTTGGTAACATGTTGAAAATGTCATTTCTTCTTCAGTACCCTGTGACCCTGAACACAATTAGGTGGATTTAGACCATGAATGAACAACATTGACTACCAAATAGGGGTTAAGTACCTTAGGCGAGGACACTTTGACAGGTGCAGATGCAGGGGATCAAATTCAGGTCCTCCAAGGTGGGGGACGACTTCATTAACCACTTGACACCTTCTCATAGGTACTGAAGTATCATTCTTGGAGCTTTTATCATTAATTTCTCAGTGTAGATTTTGAACAAGCTCCTTGGCATTTCCACCTAGGTAAAACTCGTGCCACATAGGTCTAACAGCCCAAAGCTACTAAAATAATTGATGTTGTAACAGGTTTACAGCTAATTTAGTTTGGCCTCATCGTGGTAAATGGTGCAAAAAGCAAGAAGGGCTTGAAGTCTTGTCCTATCAGGGCTGTTAGATCTATTAGGTTTTTGACTGGTAGACCATTTGAATCATAAGGGCAGTACTTTCTGAAAGCCAAGTCTATGTAAGTTAAGTTTGGATCCCTCAAGGCAGATTCATAAATGATAGTAGAACACATGTAGAACACTTGGTGTCAAATTATCTCTTTTTTCCACTTGTTTTGTCTCCCAAAGAAATCTACATAGAGTAAATACAGCCCAGTTCAAAACGTACCTCCAATCTGTCTCCGCTGTGTTCTCTTTAAGGTATCCGATCCATGAGCCGCGTGAGGGGTGCTATGGGGACAAAGAGAACTTCCCCGGCGTGAGGACCTATGGAGTAAGAGACATCAATGAGACCTATGATGTCTACTGTTTTGCTGAGAAAATATCAGGTAAACATCAGGGTTAAAAACGATATATGCAAATCCTGGGACTTGCTGTGATCTACATGTTGTTCCAAGGGGCAGCTCAAGTATTTAGTCACAAGAAAAACAAATTAAGACTACTTGCTTCAGTATACATCTTCACCCATCTCTAGTCAATGAAAACAACATAATTTTGCACCTATGTTGACATAGGCACTTGTTATGCAGCATGGGACATTAGCACTGGCCACTGTCTAAATCCTGGAAAATTTGAACAGGAGGTTAGAAAGTTCCTCTGCCCTGGGCCAATTTTAACCCTCCAGCATTTGCAAGTCTATTCTAGATGTCTGACTGCTGTTAAATGCAGTGTCAAATTGGCCAGGGGAAACTTGGGCCTTACAGCCACCACTATGTCTAAACAGAATTCTTAATTTCAGCTGTTTCCTACTTCTGTTTGTCTTCTCTCCTTTCAGGTAGAGTCTTCTACTCCATGTCTGTGGAGAAGTTCACCTTCTATGAAGCAGACGACCAGTGTGCCAAGCTGGGCGCCCGACTTGCAACCACTGGCGAGCTTTACCTCGCATGGAAGGGTGGCATGGATGTTTGTAATGCTGGGTGGCTGGCAGACAGAAGCGTGCGCTACCCCATTAACATCGCCAGGCCTCAATGTGGAGGGGGGCTTCTGGGTGTAAGGACCGTCTACCTGCATCCTAACCAGACAGGCTACCCTTACCCAGACTCTCGCTATGACGCCATCTGCTACCAAGGTACATTTCCCAGAAGGACCTAAGCTGAGCCATATATTTACCAATCTCTTCCCTATCGTACCTGATCATTAAAAGGAAAACAGTGGCTCCAACCTGTGCACTGTACCGGTGGTTGACTCTGATTTTGGTTATATAGAAGTTTGGGCTTATTCTACTGTTTACTCTTTTGAAAGCTGGTCTTCACAAGAAAGTCAGCTGAATACCTAAAAAGTAATTTATTTATAACTCATTAAGACTGGACTGATTGAGTTAAGATGCATTGCAGTTAGTGTTTTAAGGGGAAGACTCAACCAACTGTGAGATGGTAAAAAATTTCATTATTAATGGACTCTTGCTTGACTTGCTTAGAAGATATGCAGTATACTAGACGAGGCCTGTAAAGGCCTGTGTAAAAAAAACAAACATGGGAAATAGTAGAAATCCAACATGATGAGGATGATTTGACTTAAATTTGTTTCTGCAAATTTTAGTTTGCCAATTTACAGAACACTCTTTAAGGCTAAGCACCATATACATTGCATTATTTGTAATTGGTGAGCAGTTTTTGGCAATCAGGTGAACAGGTCAGGATTAATTACCTACAATGCTACAACTGTATCAACTTGACTGGTAGTATCAGTATTGCAGCACAGAGCCCCAATGTCAAGACTTTCAAAATTGTCAGTGCCATCAAGCAGTTCAAGTAATCCAAAATAAAGCAATAACCCAAACTTTTTGTCTTTTCAACAGCTGGAGAGGACGAAGGCCTGGGGCCTGTGCATACCACCCCTTTCCCTGACATCATCCCCATTACCCTGGGGCCGATGGACCACCGCACCACACCATCTGAGGGTGAGGAGGCCCATGGAGAGGTGGTCACTCTTTCACCATTGCCAATTCCATCTGTGATTGGTGAGACGGTTACCGAGGCAACTGCAAGGCCTGGTCTGGGGCTGGACTCTGATACTGCTATGTCTTCAACAGGTGCTTCACAAGAGTTCCCTTACTTTGAGTATATTTTATTTAACCTTTATTTAAACAGATAGCCCAGTTGGGATGTCTGGCCTGAAAAGTCATTCCATATGATAAGTTAAAATATAGGTGTCATATAAATGTTTAAGTTGATAGGACTGATAGAAAAAAAAAGTTATCTTAGCATCAGACGAGGTTGTATCAAAGTCATTAGAGGTAGATAAATCCACTTGAGTTGGTAGTTATTCCTACAGCCAGTATAAACAACTTAAAATTTTCATGGCATTCTTTTGTTCCGTTTGTCTCTGAGTCCTCCATTCACTCCTCTTTCTCTCCCCAGGCGTTGTGTTCCACTACCGCGGTTTAACTGGCCGATATACCCTGACCTTCGCGGAGGCCCAGCTGGCCTGCCAGAGCATTGGAGCGGTTATAGCCAGCCCCCAGCAGCTCCAGGCAGCCTTTGAGAAAGGCCTACACCACTGTGATGCAGGCTGGCTTCGTGACCAGACCGTAAGGTGAGCTGAAGGCCATGGTTATTTTCATTGGATCAAGGCATCCTCTGAATGGCACATATATGATGTGTATTTGACCTGCCAATTTTGATCAGTACTCAGAGAGACAGGACACCATCCTGGTCCCGCTCTACCATGTATATCTTATATGGTAGCCGTTAGCACAGTCACTATGTGTTTCCTGCACTGTGTAGGACTGCAGTGTTGCACTGCTGTAAAGATTGTATCCCACTGTACCCTATAATTTCCATGAGGACTAAGTTTGTCTTATCTTATCTTATCTTAATAGAGAGAATAATAATAATAACTTGTTTGAACTTCTACAGACCATAATAATAATAATGATAATAATAATGAGAAGAAGAAGAAGAAGAAGAAGAAGAAGAAAAAAAGTGCTATACAAATGTAATGATTACTGTTATTATCTTATCTTAATGGCGGGAAGGTTGGAGGGCACTGAGATAACAAACACAGATGAGACAAAGATTGAAAATTACATGCAGAGTTTGAAAATATGAACAACAAGACAAAGACAAAGAAAAAGTAGAGATTCTATCGAGTATAGATCAGAGCGATGCAGTAAAGGTTTAGTTCACTAGGGCTCCAGTCAGATTCTTTATTTTTCATTAGCAGTTGCTCCAAATGATCAGAAATGTATCTAGTTTCACTGGTTTAATTGAGAAGTTTTTCTATCTTCCATTGCTTTGGCTCAAACAGAACATCTCATTCCCTCCAAATGTTCCATATATTTGACACTTTCATCCCCAAAATGTTGTGGCCAAATGATTTGGCTACAACATTCACTGAGAAGGCTATTAACTGAAGTGAACTTATTAGTCATGTTAATGACATGATATTGCATCTGTTTAAAGATTACCATCACTTACATTTAATTGCATTGAGGGATTTGGTGTGGTTATAATCATGATAAATAAAAATTGCAAGATCTTAAAAAAATTGTGGGATATTAGTTTTGCAAAAGCTATGAATTCTTGGGGAGTTATGTTTTCTGAGTCTTACAATATCAGTGGAGTGCTATGACCACCATTTCCTGTTCAGGTACCCCATAGTGTCACCTAGGGATAATTGCGCAGGTAACCTGGAACACCTCCCAGGAGTGCGGTCATATGGTCTCAGGCTAGCCAGCGAACAGTATGATGTCTTCTGCTATGTGGACCGCCTCCAAGGTAAGAAGAACACATAGACTGTGTCTCAAAGCCGAGGACTGAAATGACTGGAATCTAATAGTATGTTAATATGTTAAAGGCAATATGTGTAATTTGAGGGCTGACCTCTGTTGTTCAGCAATTAGAATAACAGCTACATATAAAAAAAGACAAGTGAATTCAAATAGAAAAAGTAATGCATAGCTTGCATGCCAAAATCTGCCATATTTGAATGCCTAGAGTAGATTCCAGTTTGCTGTGATCATACAAAGTGTGCAGAGGACTGCACGCACAACCCAAATGTCGGGGGATTGGGCATCATTAGCCCAATGTGGTGTGGCAGTCTATTCCGTTGCCTACCAACATGAGGATCGGCGGTTTGAATCCTCGTGTTACCTTGGGCTTAGTCGGGCGTCCCTACAGACACAATTGGCCGTGTCTGCGGGTGGGAAGCCGGATGTGGGTATGTGTCCTGGTCACTGCACTAGCACCTCCTCTGGTCAGTCAGGGCTCCTGTTCGGGGGGGGGGGGGGTAGCATGATCCTCCCATGCACTACGTCCCCCTGGTGAAACTCCCCACTTTCAAGTGAAAAGTGGCTGGCGACTCCACATGTATCGGAGGAAGCATGTGGTAGTCTGCAGCCCTCCCCGGCTCGGCAGAGGGGGTGGAACAGTGACCGGGACATCTCAGAAAAGTGGGGTAATTGGCCGGATACAACTGGGGAGAAAAGGGGGGGAATCCAAAAAAGAAAAAAGAAAAGAAATCCAAAATATTTCAAATAGCCTCTTTAATATTTATCAATATGGAACAGAGAAAATATTTGTACAGTAATTGTACTTGCCTCTTAAGAGCATACCTAGTTATGTATGTCATGTTTCAGTCCTTTCAGTTGTCCTAAACATACAAAGGCACACACAAATACACAACCCTCATAACATAACATCTATATTCAAATTTATATCTAGGCCCGAACGTATATGTCGATTTTTTTTTTCCATTATTCTCCACACAGCATAACAGTGGAGTTCTCCTCCAAAACCCCTCTCTCTACCTTTGTTAGGTGAGGTCTTCTACACCAGCGACTATGACAGCTTCTCCTACGAGGAGGCCGTGCAGCACTGTCAGAAGCTCAACACCACCCTGGCCACCACTGGGCAGCTGTATGCCGCTTGGAATCAAGGCCTGGACAAGTGTCGCCCTGGCTGGCTGATGGACCGCAGTGTCCGGTACCCCATTACCAACCCGAGGGCTCATTGCGGAGGAGGGCAGGCTGGAGTCCACATCATCTATGCCTACCCGAACCAGACAGGCTTCCCCGACGAGCACTCGCGCTACGACGCCTACTGTTTCAGAGGTAGCAAAAGGGTTAGGCATTGTTACATTAAATTTGTATTACATATTCTAGATGTGTCCAGTTGCATGATATGTGTGCAAAATGAATTATTCAACTGCCAAAACAAACAAATTTGGAAATAGATTAATTTCACAGAGCATATAAATTCAGCAGAATGTTTTGTGATCAAAATATTAACATACGCTGATGACGATAACTAAATATGCAAGCAAGCCTGGTCAATATATTACCATTTGTTAACTGTGAACATTTACCTGTGAAAACGTTCACTGAGTTGAAAGTGCTCTTGTCTGGTTTTGTGTCTCATTGACCGAGACTCCGGTAGAACACACTGAGATTGACACTAGCATGAATATGACTGTAGTAGTAGAAGGAGGAGGAAGAGGAAAAGGAGGAAGAGGAGGAGGAATTTATCAATAAGACAACAATCATTATAGATCAAATCACTCTGACTGGTAAGACAACACCATAGATCTTAAATCAAGTCAAGTCAAGTTTATTTGTATAGCCCAATATCACAAATTACCAATTTGTCTCAGTGGGCTTTACAGCAACACAACAACCTGCCCTTAGACCCTCTCATCGGATAAGGAACAACTTCCTAAAAAAAACCTTTAACAGGGAGAAAAAATAGGAAGAAACCCCAGGGAGAGCAACAGAGGAGGGATCTCTCTCCCAAGACGGACATTCACTTAGCATGCATCAAGCATCTTAGCTTGTGTGAATGAAGTCGGTGACTCTAAGTACTCAGCATCTTATTCCTTGTTTTTATTTTTGTTGTTGATTTTGATGATGATTATGATGATGATGAGGATGATGATGAAAAAGCACCATGCCTTTAGTTAAAGAACCACTTTACTTAAATACTGCTCGTATGCACCAAAGCACATGGTTGCCTTGGTCTAAGGGTTCTCTATGTAATTATTTTAGTCCAAAAGTGCATATTTGCTGTGTTTCTGACAAATTGGTCATGGAGCAGAACCAAGCACAACTGCTCCTTATCACGTGAGACTTGCAACAAGATGCCCATGATGTGTGCTTTTACTTTGAAGGTGTGTGTGTGTGGGGGGGGTATTTGTGTGTGGGGTGTGTGACTTATTTTAATTTACTTGAGACTTCTAAAGACTTATTACATTTGGTGTTTAGACAGTTGGTACAGACATGTGAAGAAATAACAGTAGAAAGAGTAGTTTGGTAGAATAAAAACCCAAATAGGAACAGATAGTGCTGTAAACCACTCTAGAACCAAAACTAGAACCAAATCCAAATATCTCTAACAATCACCAATTTTACAAAATAATATGAATTGCGGAACAAAATAAATTCTGCCATACTATGCTTGAACACCATATGCCTTGAATGCACACATATATGCTACTCACAATGTAATTGTGTTTGTTGCAGTTACCATCCCTGATCAGAAAATTCATGGATGGTAATCCATATGCTAATCAATAACCCATCATTTGCTCCTTGCTTGTGTGAAATGAAACACTACTTTGAATGATTCTTTGCTTCGATTGGACAGCATATAGTAGTTTTGGATAAAAATTTAAAAAACGCATTTTCTTTTTTTCAGTTTTGATCAGACGTTCTGAGGTCCAGTTGATTTTTCCACTTTTTGGGGACAAACCATTTGAAAACTGGACTGTCTGATCGAAGACCAATGTCTCAAAAATGTATAGTGTTTTTGGCTGCTGAGAAGTGTAAAAGATTTGCTTGTATTAGCCATAGATGTATGGTGAACATAAGCGATTATACCCTCTGACATAAGCACTCCGAGGCAGAACCAGACAACTGACGCACTGTTTGAAACTTACAGAGGGTCGGCTTCATTACAACCAACTACTGAGCAGACCCTTTAAATGAGCCACTTAACCAAAATGATAAATATCTATCAAACAGAATCCTAAGAACTATGGTCATGAGTTTTGGGTAGTGACCGAAAAGGTGAGATCGCGGATACAAGCGGCTGAAATGAATTTCCTCTGTAGGTTGTCTGGGCTCAGCCTTAGAGATAGGGTGAGGAGCTCAGACATCCAGAGGGAGCTCACAGTAGAGCCACTGCTCCTTCGCGTTGAAAGGAGCCAGTTGAGGTGGTTCGGGCATCTGATTAGGATGCCTCCTGGGCACCTTCCTTAAGAGATTTACTGGGCATGGCCAACTGGGAGGAGACCCCGGGGTAAACCAAGAACTCACTGGAGGGACTACATGTCCAATCTGGCCTGGGAATGCCTTGGGATCCCCCAGGATGAGCTGGAGGGTGTTGCTGGGGAGAGGGATGTCTGGGGTGCTCTACTTAGCTTGCTACCACCGCAACCCTACCCCGGAGAAGCAGCTGAAGATGAATGAATGGATGAATGAATCCTAAGAACTCAAGTCCTTGTTTGTAGCTTGACAATGCTCCTATGATTTGATTTATTGTTATCTGGTTTTGTCTGTTCAGCTGAAGTTCCTGTCGTTCACACTGAAAATGAAACCAGTGTGAATATAACTATGGTGATTGAAGAATTAATCAATGAGACAACCATCGTAACTGACCGACTTGCTCCAGGTAAGACAGCATCTCTGAAGTGGTCTTTCAATCTCAGTATATGTGAATATATATAAGGTCCTTGGGCAGCCTGTTCTCTTTGGTCTTTGGATCTTGCTCTATCTCTACCTCTCTAATCACCAAAATGTATATTTTTCTGTGATAAAGGAGCCAAATGCGTAAATGTAAATGAAGCAGGTAACCAGTTTTTAAGGGATAAAGAAAGTATCAGAAAGACTTCTAAATAAACAAATTCCTTGTGTGTAGCCTGACAATGTTCTTTACCATCTAGGAAACATTTAGCCAAATCTGATGGTTCTTCTTTCTGGTTTTGTTTCTCTCCAGTTGGAACTCCTGTAATTCACAGTGAAAATGAAACCAGTGTGAATATGACTGTAGTGGTCGAGGAATTCATCAATGAAACAACTGTCATAACTGACCAAGTTGCTCCAACTGGTAAGACAGCACCATGGAATGACCATAGAGACACTGTGTGTGAATGAAAACTCCACTCTTGGTATCATAGCATCTGCCTTGCATTCAGTTAACTCTAGCATAACTTCTCATCATCACAGTATGTTGTTTTCTGTGACAAAGTGATCACTAACAATACCTAATAATGTTACTGATAAAGATACACTAATCATCACAAAGTGCCTTCCTTAACAAAGCTACAACAATATTCTCATGTTTCCCCATCTCCCCATATTCTTATGTTGTTTTTTTGTTTGTTTTTTTTTTTGCTGATGTTCCTCCAGTCCTTGTAGATGTCTCTGGCTCAGGCTCAGGCTCAGCTGAACACTCTGCCATTGGTAGTGGCAGCGGCGTCATCGACATCCACAGTGAGGATGGATCAGTGGTATCTGGTGTCTCCAGTGCCAGTGGCGAAGGCTCTGGGCCTGGCTTGCATATTATCTTCCACAGCAGTGGAGACTCCCTCTCAGGGGAAGGATCCACATCTGGAGGTCCCCAGGAGGCAGGAGAGGGAAGTACCATCACCTTCCTCCATGGAGAACAAGGATCTGGGGCTAGTGCATCTGGATCAGGGTCTGGGGAGGAGTTAGATGGAGGTCAGCCCATGTTCAGTGGCTTCTTATCAGGGTCAGGGTCTGGCTCTGCAAGTGGTACCAGTGGGGACATTAGTGGTGCCAGTGGGGACTCTTTTATCATCATGGTGGATGGAGAGATGGTGGACCTGTCGAAAACCTTCCAAAAACCCACAGAGCAGGAGCTTGGTCGAGGGATTGTTGATATCAGTGGGTCTGGGGCTGTCTCTGGGTCAGGTTTTATATCCGGATCAGGGTTTATGTCTGGATCAGGGTTTATGTCTGGATCAGGAGCTGTATCTGGGTCAGGGACCAGTGGTTTCTTCAGTGCGGACCTTAGTGGCACCACTTCTGGGTCAGGATTTCCTGGCGTGACCTTTGTCGACCATACTTTTGTTGACCTAACAGACCAGCCATCTGGTGAGCAGGAAGTATCTGGCTATCGTCCATCTGGTTCAGGGTTCGCCAGCGGCTTTCCAAGCGGTTTTCCATCTGGTTTCTCAGGCAGCGCCTCTGCTTCTGGAACCCCATCTGGGGATGAGTCCCAACCTCGGGGTGACGTCATCTACCTCACTGATGATGAAGTGATGGAGGTCACGGTGCATCCCTCCACTCATGAGCCTCAGCAAGGACGGGGAGTGGTGGAGGTGAGTGGGGAGGGAAGCGGGTCTGGGACCCATGGTGAAACAGGCAGCACTTTGGACCAGCACCAGCATTCCTCAGGCAGTGGGGTCTTTCAAGTAGAAGAGACCACTGAGAGGCTATCTGTAGTCTTCCAACCTGGGTCAACACTCAAGACAGGGTCCATTGCCCACCTTCACCAGCCAGGTTTAGAGGAGATGGCGGTGGAGCTGGAACAGGAAGGACGAGCGGGATCTACCGAGGAGATGTATGTGACCACAGCTTTGTACACCAGCCCAACCACAGCGCCATCTGTCTCACTAGCAACACCTGCTGTTGTGGAGCTACCAGTGGTAGCAGAGAGTAAGTGGCTAAGCTTTATCACAGATTTCATTTTGCTGATAGCATATTGGTTGACCAGATTCACTTTTTGAAGTTCTTTATAAGGGGTGATTTAACTAAATTTCAAGCTTACAGTATGAAACTCTTAGATTTTGAGATGAGAGTACATCTGAACACAAGGAGTATGCCTGATTTATAGCTGATGTGTCTGCAGTGGCACAAGGGACCTTGTGCTTAAATTGACATAAATATGGGGCTTGTGACCAACCTGCATGGTTGTCTGGCATGTTTACGTGCACCGGCGAAAATTTTTTAACTACACACTTGGCTGCACAAATGATGCCACATTTAAAAGAGATTCAGCTGATGTTTTGTGTTACACTGCTACCTGTCATTTAGGAGAATACTGCTAAATGAGAATGCATTAAAATGGCTTTGTGCTCGCTGGAAGCGCGTGCACAATTTGTGGAGGTCCACACTACACCCTCTTCAGAGAGTATCAAACGGGCATAAATCTGTTGTCATGTAAATTACCTGCTACATTCAAACTCCACTGACAAAGATGATAAAGGATAATTATGACTATGGTAATTCCACATCTCAAAGCAGTAGTGAGTAGTGTTGCATTTCATTTAGACTGCTGCTGGGAAAAAATAGTTAAATTTTTCCCATTTTTAAAAAATACTTTCATCACCTTCAATAATATTGTGTGCAGTAACTTTAAATCTCTCTCTCTCTCTCTCTCTCTGTCTTTCTATCTGTCTGTATGTCTGTCTGTCTGTTTCTCTCTCTCTCTCTCTCTCTCTCTCTCTCTCTCTCTCTCTCTCTCTCTCTCTCTCTCTCTCTCTGTCTTTCTATCTGTCTGTATGTCTGTCTGTCTGTTTCTCTCTCTCTCTCTCTCTCTCTCTCTCTCTCTCTCTCTCTCTCTCTCTCTCTCTCTCTCTCTCTCTCCAGTCTCTGCAGACCCTTGTGATCCGAACCCATGTGGAGCAGGAACCTGCTCTGCACAAAATGAACTTGCAGTGTGTCAGTGTCCAGAAGGCTTCACAGGGGAGGACTGCACCACACGTAAGTGCCCCTTTTAAGACTCAGATCTGACTGGTTTAGACATAAAACATGTGACATCTGAGACATCCGGGTAGCGTGGCGGTCTATCCCGTTGCCTACCAACACGAGAATCACCAGTTCAAATCCCCGTGTTACCTCCAACTTGGTTGGGCATCCATACAGACACAAATGGTCGTGTCTGAGGGTGAGAAGCCAGATGTGGGTGTGTATCCTGATCACTGCACTAGCACCTCCTCTGGTCGGTCAGGGCACCTGTTCAAAGGGAGGGGGAACTGGGGGGAATAGCGTGATCCACCCACGCACTACGTCCCCCTGGTGAAACTCCTCACTGTCAGTTGAAAGGAAGCGGCTGGAGACTCCACATGTATCAGAGGAGATATGCAGTAGTCTGCAGCCCTCCCTGGATCGGTAGAAGGGGTGGAGCAGTGACCAGGATGGCTCGGAAGAGTGGGGTAATTGGCTGGGTACAATTGGGGAGAAAAGGTGGGGAAAATTAAAAAAAAAGGAACAAGTAACATGGTTTTCTAAATCCATTTCACATCTTACTGGCTTTAATGTACCCTGGTGGCTTTCGCATTACTGACGCACATCTTTTAAAGAAAGTGAATGCAGGAAGTCAAAGCAAGCTGTTTTAAATTGTGAACAAATGATAGCACCCTTATAATTTACATCTGTGAGGGACAGCCATGTACCATTAGGTCTCCATTCCAACCAAGCATAACATGGTTTATCAGCTGAATTCTAGTTATTAGATCGCCCATTCTCTGCTCGAGGGCGGATGTGATAGGATTTCACGTTCTGTAATCGACAGGAACTGGAGAGAAGCAGGGCAGCGCGGTGGCTCAGTGGTTAGCGCGGTCACCTCACAGCAAGAAGGTAGTGGGTTCGAACCCTGGGGTAGTCCAACCTTGGGGGTCATCCCAGGTTGTCTTGTGTGTGGAGTTTGCATGTTCTCCCCATGTCTGTATGGGTTTCCTCACACAGTCCAAAGACATGTAGGTCAGGTGAATCAGCTGTACTAAATTGTCCCTAGGTGTGAATGTTTTTATGTGTGTTGGCCCTGTGATGGACTGGCAGCCTGTCCAGGGTGTCCCCCAGCCTGCCGCCCAATGACTGCTGGGATAGGCCCCAGCATCCCACAACCCCAATTGGGATAAGCAGCTTGGATAATGGATGGATGGAGAGAAGCATTCTGGAGCTGTGCAACATTCCTTAATCATAGACAATACAGTTCATCTATGAGACAAGCTCTTCTCTGGGGCAGCCCCCTGTCTGAGTATTACCTTGCAGGGGCTATAAGCAACAATCTTAGTATGCAAATTGGGGGAAATAACTGGCATCGTGTTTGGCTTAAATGAAAACCAGGAGCCATGCATAGCTCACCAATAATAAAACTGCATCCTGCAAATGTTTCATTTACACTGATGTATTTTCTTTCTTTTTTTTAGATGTGATAAGATGTAAAGAGAAGTTATAATATCTATCAATATATACACGTAAAAGCTTCAGTATAACTTCGGGCAACATTCTTCCAAAATGTTGAAAGATGTTGAATGTTAAGATAATGGATGAATCCATCCATCCATTATCTTAACTGTGCCACCCATCCATAAGCAGTTAAGATAATGGATGGATGGATTCTTCCAAAACTTCAGAAATCCGACTTGTGTTTGATAATTAAGTACACTCTCATTTTGTTCCAATCAGTCTCACTTCGTTTAATCAGGTGAAAAGATTTTCATCATATTCAGCCACGAGAAGTTCCTTTATATGTGAATATTTTACACAGTTGAGCCACAATGTGTTAAAGAACAGCAAAGTATGATTACAAAACGTTAATTTGTGACACCATTGGTGTGCGTGTGTGTATGTGTGTGTGTGTGTGTGTGTGTGTATGTGTGTAGCGATGCAGGGCTGTCCGGAGGGCTGGTTGGAGTTCATGGGTAGCTGTTACCTCCACTTTGCGGAGAGGGACACCTGGTCAGATGCTGAGCGCCGCTGTCAGGAGCTCAACGCCCACCTAGTCAGCATCACCTCCCAGGAGGAACAGCAGTTCGTCAACTGTGAGTAGCTTGGTGTGTGTGTGGGTGTTTTTCTGTGTGCCACAGGAGTAAGGATGTGTGTCTTGATTACCTGGTGATTGCTGTTGCTGGAGACATTTGAGTGTCCATTAAGTTGCCAGTTTATTAGGGACAGCCCCACCGCCCACAAATGGTACATTCCACCAAGTCATATGTCACCTGACTGTAGTGTGTGGCCTAAACCTAGATAGGTGTACCTAATAAACTGGCAATTCAGTGTCTGTGAGGGTGTGTTTGTGCGTTTAAGTGCATGTGTTTGTTTTTTACTTTTTGCCCCGAGTCCATGTTCATGCTTGCAAGCGTATATGTGTGCATTTATTTGGCTGACAAATCAACAACTCAAGAACAAAAGCCTGTTAGCACATGGTGTAATATCTACTTATAATATCTGTAAAATAATTCCAAATGATCCTCTCTTTGTTTTTGCATCATAGCCAATGGCCAGGACTACCAGTGGATTGGACTCAATGACAGAGATGTTCAGAATGAGTTCCGATGGACAGATGGGAGTCCCCTTGTAAGTTGTTGTGCAAGGACAACATATTGGGCTATACAAATAAAACTGGACTTGACTTGACAACACCACAGTAACTGATGGAGTGATTCACAAACTGCTGTTGAAAACCAGGGAACGGATAAAAGGTTAACCATCAATTGGAATAATAGATGAGTACAATAATCCCACCAGACACTGATGAGATGTTCCAACTTCTATCAAAGTGGACTGAAAAGACAAACCTGGAGATGTCAGTCAGCTCTCTCTCTTTTTACACAATATGCCAAGCTGACACCAGTACATCTGCTTACACCTTTACTTATTTGTGTAGCGAGAGAATTCATGGGGCAGGCGGGATCGAACCTGGGTTCCCCGCACCACGGGTGACTACGTTAACCAGTCGACTAAAGGGTCCGATCCTCTAGCCAACTGGCTAGCGAGTCTACACATCCGTGGTCGTACACTGTTACAGTTGTTCAGCCTGGCCTTATGAGTCCCTCGCAGCAGGCCGAGCAAGTTCTCCTCTTTCAGTTCAAGGTGTCTGGTCTCTATTTTATGGGAGAGCTCATTATTTTCTCAAACCTCCATGATAACGAGAGAGACAATGACGTCAAACTGGACCTAAGAAGATTTTATTTACCCACAGCAGCATTCTCCTTTTAGACCCTGCAGAAGAATCACTCAATGAATGATCTGTTAACTAGATGGTTGAGAGACACCCAGATGTCTCTTTTACAGTGTGTTAATATGGTTTCTTTGCGTACCATTCCAGAGAGAATGGTCTGCTTTACTGAGGCAGGTGTTCATGGGTGGGATGAACACATAGTGCCTTCTGTACAGTGGCTAAAATGTCAAACTCAGCAACTGAATGTCCGTGTCTTTCTTTGTTTAAAAAAATAAAACATGGTGTCTTCTGCTCAGGCCTTTGAGAACTGGAGGCCAAACCAGCCAGATAACTACTTCAACTCCGGGGAGGATTGCGTGGTCATGATCTGGCATGAAGGTGGACAGTGGAATGATGTTCCCTGCAATTACCATCTTCCCTTCACCTGCAAAAGCGGACCTGGTAGGTGCAAGTGCCAGAGTTCGCTGAAATAATGAAGTTCGCCAAAATAATGAACTTCACTGAAACTGCTAACCTGGAATTGAACCTAGGGCTACATCATAACCAGCAGGGATCACCGCTTCAAAAAAGGATCCCTTAGAAGGTGGATAAGGCCTAAAATGTAATGTAGCTCTCATCTCTCCCTACAATTTTCCTATTCCTAAAGATGCTATGGGCCGATTTGAGTTTTGCCTGTATCCCATTCATATTAGGGTAAGCAGACATGGTATGTAATATCATTCTACATCTCCATAGTTGAAAGGTGCTTTGTATAAGTCTACTTGGTTCCTGGACTGTATTGGTTAGCGATATGAAAACAACAGCAAATTGAAGGAAGACAAAATCAAATAGAACAGTAGGAGATACACAGAGCATGTTTGTCATTTCACATCTGCCATCTTTGAATGCTCTCAGTAGATGTCATTCACTTCCATCACTGCACAATTAGCTGAGGACCTTGAGCAAAAAGCAAGTCTTTTGGGGGGCTGGGGGTCAGACATCTTTTATCTATTTTTAACAAAGTGATGTGCATGAGTTGTGTACTGTTTCATTGAGTACCATTCAGCAGCACCTAAACACTGAATAGAAACCAAAGGTTCATTATATGGCATGTTTAACCCTTCAATGTGTAGAAACTAGCATAAACAAAAGAAAAACATGTCTGATCACAGATGTTTTGATGACTCAGATGTTGCTGCTTTGCAGACATCTTGTAGCGTCCAGTTTATGCAGATGTATTGCATCTCTCCTTGAGCGTTCTCCTGTGGGTCCACGCACCGACATGTCTCTGCAAATGTGCCAAAATAGCACCAATTGAATTAAAGCTCCACTGCCATGGCTCTGAGGGGCAGGAATGGTTGCCCCTGTGACCTTGACCTCCAGGGGCCCAGATGTCTGCTGAGTTCACTGTTCATCTTTAAATCTGTTTTGTTTTTTTGTTTTTTTCTATTTTTCTCTGTCAGTCATGTGCCCAGCGCCCCCGGAGGTACAACACGCCAGGCCAATGGGCAGAAGCAGAGAGCGCTACCCTGTCAACTCCATAGTCCGCTACCAGTGTGACACGGGCTACACACAGCGCCACCTGCCTGTCATACGCTGTATGTCCGATGGACAGTGGGAAGAGCCACAAGTGCAGTGTACCTCACGTGAGTTTGAAGAGAAATGTTGAAATAGATTGTGGACGCATGCAATAAACTATCAAAACAGCGTGTGAGTGTGTGTTAGCTAGCAGCTGAGTTCAGCAGCTGATAAAGACCCTGGCAGGATAAAGACCCTGGCATGATAAAGACCCCGGCAGGATAAAGACCCTGGCATGATAAAGACCCCAGCAGGATAAAGACCCTGGCAGGATAAAGACCCTGGCAGAAAAACAACCACCGCGATATTAAGCTGAATTTGATCAGCAAAATTATATCCAAAATTTTTTTTAAAAAAGATGGGCGTTTTTACACATAAGGTGTCCCATATTTGATAAAAGTATGTACTGTTGGAACGTCCGGGTAGCATGGCGGTCTATTCTGTTGCCTACCGACATGGGGATCGCTGGTTGGAATCCTCCGACTTGGTCGGACATCGGCCGTGTCTGCGGGTGGGAAGCCGGATGTGGGCATGCGTCCTGGTCGCTGCACTAGCGCCTCCTCTGGTCGGTCAGGGCACCTGTTCAGGGGGGAGGGGGGGAATAGTGTGATCCTCCCACGTGCTACGCCCCCCCCTGGTGAAACTCCTCACTGTCAGGTGAAAAGAAGCGGCTGGCGACTCCACATGTATCGGAAGAGGCATGTGGTAGTCTGCAGCCCTCCCCGGATCGGCAGAGGGGGTGGAGCAGTGAACGGGATGGCTCGGAAGAGTGGGGTAATTGGCTGGGTTCAATTGGGGAGAAAATGGGGGGGTACTATATTTCTGTCATAATGGAAGTACATTGTACAATATCGATAAAGTCACAGGCAGAATATCAAAGGTAAATCCATGTTAGCTAACAACACAAACCGATGGTGTTTTTGTGGGGTTAACATTAGGACCAGAATAAAAAATGCCCCAGTGTTGACATTTCAGTGTTTAAAATTAATTTTGTTGAACGGAGTGCCTGTGAAAACTTACTGAAAGTGTATGCTCGTGTTGTGTGTTTGCACCCCAGCTGGCAGCGGCAGCAACAGGTTACACAGACGGTCCACCAGGAGCCGGAATAAAGAGGTCACCAGCCAACAGTCACAGAGGAAGCTGCTCTGAGCAGGGCTGAAAGGACACACAACCCAGAACCACAAAGGACCCCTCTTTGTAAAGCAACGTGGACACCAATACCAATGCCCGACCAAAAAGTTAACATTCCCCTCGTGTATATAGAAGCACCACAGCACATTTAGACAGTGGTAGTGATACTGACATACTTTCTTTTGGATCTTTTAAGTGTCACCCTTGAGGGCAGCTTGTAAGATTTGTTTTTTATTTATAGCTTTTTTTATTTATAATCATGTTCCTTTATTGGGACTCACCATCTCAATGCCCAAATTGTAATTTTCCAAAACAACCATTTACCGGCACTGAAGGAGACCATATAAATAGGGATGGAAAAGACACGAAGATGGATATTTTAATGAATGTAAAAGCTGTGGGGGAGCCAATACTGAAGGCCTTAGAGTGACACTAAAAGTCCAAAACATTTTTTTTTTTAAACGTAGCAACTGGACACTCTGAAGTCATGCACATCGTTACACAGATTTTTGTGATCATTTTAGGCTTTTCTAGTTCTGTGTGTTTGTTTAGTGTTTTTCCCCCTCCCTAGTTTTAGACTCTAGTGACCATATCTGTGTTTGCTAGGTAGAAACGGTGTCTTCGTCTGGTTTCTAACTGACACAACTTACTGAATCTTTAATCATCTGCTTAGATACCAACACAGTGTTGAACATGCTGACTTGATTCCGCTGTTAACAGCAAAAGACAAAAAAACTATGTATGTATATATATATATATATATATATATATATATATATATACAATTTAAAGACATGGTTAAATATCAATGACAGCAGACCTAAGCTGAAGTAGTCGGCACTCATGCACTTTTGGGAGTCTTCAGTCACTTCGTTTGTGCTTAGCATAATAACTCGAAGCGCACCTTAAGCATTAAAAGGAACTCTGCTTCAGCTTGGGTCTGCTGCTGCCATGCGGAGAGGCGACCAAGTCTGTCAGTGTCATTTCAATTGACTTGCTCTACTACCAAGGCTAGCCTCTGGGATGGTGGATAACTCCACCCGACTTGGCTCATCAAACCATGCAAAACCTGCACGGCGAGTTCTGCAGTTTGGTGTCTTTGATTGTGTCCTTGTGTTTGTGACTTTACAAAAGTTAATTCCATGAGCTCCGTTGGTGCAATCTGATGTGAGAATCATGCTAATGTAGAATTCACTGTATGCTGTGTGACGACTCTCACTGTAAATATTCTCACTATGACATTCATAACAGCAGGATCTGTGATTAACTCTGATGGAGCAGAAAACAACAATGACATTTTGACTGATCGATTGATTGAATCATTGACTGATTGAATCGTTGATTGATTGATTTATCGACACATTTGTTCGCCGATTGCTCGGCACATTCATAATAACTACGGCCGATCTGAGAATATGCGACTTGAGAGTACACAGAAAATTATGATTTAAACTTAGAAGAACAAAAAAAAAAAACATCTTCAGACATCTTCATGAGTGTTTCTGTCTGGGAAGTAAGGTTTACGCCACAGAGTCCTACCAACAGAAATATAACTGCAATGAACAGCTTTGCCTGGAAATGAACAAAGAAATAAATAAATCAGGCAAACCGTCATTTAGGGGGGGAGAAAAAACTGTGAAAACAGTGACGGTGAAGAGATAGGAGATGGAGGAGAAGCTTATCACATATCGACCAAAGCCTTTCTGGGTCAAGAGATGTGTCCAAATCTGACATCTTACAGAGCGACTCACAAACACAAACACACACACACACACACACACACACACACACACACACACACACAGTGGCGCCCCCAAGGGGTGGCCAGGGCCACCCTGACACTATCCCTGGCCCCCCCGCTGGCCCCCCCAGCCACGAGTCGCATATGCAGAATATGCTTCTATCTGATATTTTACATTAGGTGCTGTTCATTTAAATCAATAGTGTATATTTTTCTTAACTCTCATATTGACCGTTTTCAACTAGCCTATACAGTATACTGCAACAGCATCATAGAATTCCCGAAATTCAGTCATGGCTTTTGGTTTTGTTGTGCCACCCCAAGATTTTCAGTGGCCCCGTTTGGCCACCCCTATGAAACACTTCTGGGGGCGCCACTGCATGCATGCACACACACACACACACACACACACACACACACACACACACACACACACACTAACACGTCGTTTTCAGAAAATGGCTCCTCCATGCTAGCATTCATGCTAGCATATATGCTAACAATAGCGCCCCTGTGGTTACCAGCGCGTTTAGGTGCGCGCGCGTGAGAACGAGGGCTAATCAGGAAGACCGGATGAGTGTTCGTGTGCGTGGAAATGTGTCTGTGTTTGTGATGCCTGGATTCTACAGCAAACACTGCAGTATCTATTAGTATTTTTTCCACATTGAAAAAAACAAAACACGTGTGCCTTGCCATACATCACCATAATCCTCCTCGTCATCATTTTTGATGAATTCTGACTGTTCTGATCCCAAAAAAAATCGTGATGTGAACAAATACCAAATAAATGGAATCGTCTGTCTCTGTGAACGTGTGGCGCAGGAAGTTATTGCAATGTCTTGTTCAAACGGAGCTCTGTTTAATTTACTGATCTGTGTTGCCAAAATATTTACACAGTGCGGAATCCATTTTGGGCAGACCTTTAAAACGTCGTTTAACGGGTCCGCGGTGGTGTAGCGGTCTAAGCGTCGGCTTTGTGTCGATGCAGATGTCCCGGTTTCGTCAGACCCGACTATGGCCGGACTCGACGAAGCAGCAGTAATTGGCAGGCTGTCTTCGGGAGGGGGGCGGAGTCGGCTTGTGTTCGTCACAGGAATGCGTCTCTGGATGTGTATGGGGGGGCGGGAGCAGGGGTTCGGCCTGGAGTCGCCTTGTCCCGGAAGTGACGAGGCGTCTCCTTCGAGATTGCCGGCCGGAGAGATGCAGTTGGCGAACGCATGCAGTACGAGGGTGGGTGTTTTGAACTAAAATAGGGAGCGATTGGCCACTAAATTGGGGAAAAAAGGGAAAATAACTAAAAAAAAAACGTAGTTTAATTTAGTGATTTATTAGAGACACAGCCCTTTAACATTTTAAATATCCCTTTAGCCTAGCTTAAGTACAGCTCTCTTGACGAGCTGAAGCGTAAGTCTGCCCTTGTCTCCGGGCGAGATGACGAACTGGTTTGGGGTGGAGCCTGATTGGTCAGAAGAGGAGCCGGCGGAGTCACGTGGGGTGCTCATGGGCACGTGCACACAACATGCGCAAATATTGCGTCTACCGTTTTACTGGTGGTGCCCAGACTGTTCAGTCAGGGCCCCCTTGGGTAAATGGAAATATTTTGGGGCCACTCTTACACCCCGCTCCCCACCTAGCTCGGTAGAATGAATTGTAATAAATACATTAGCAAAACAACGGCATTTCTGTGCAAAAATAACAATGCAACTATAATTCAACTGTAGGTCATGCTATACTGTTGTGTTGAAAATATAAAACAAGTGCAATTGATATGGCAAATAACTGCCTGCCAGTGAAATAATAAATGGGAAAACTTGGGTGCTACTGTTTTTATTTTTCTACTTATTAGACAGCGACAGTGAAAACGCAGACAGGAAATGGGGGGGGGAAGTATGACAGAGGTCACCAGCTGGCACCGAACCGCGATGGCTGCCACCATGTGGCACGCACTGTACCCATTCAGCTACAGCTAGGTGCTCCTGCTTAAATGTAGTTTTATGTGAGATGTGTATCAGCAGGGGGCCACCCCACTGGGAACCACTGCCTTAAACTGTGAACTTATTTTGGTCAAATTTTTCTCGTACACAAATGTCCAAGGGAACAGCCTCAGCTCATCTCAGCCTTCAGACGGTGTGAGTGCCGGTACTGGCACCTGTATGTCGAGCAATATGAACGGTAAATAACATTTGACAAGTGAAGAACACGCCATAGAAGTACAAAACTACAGAAATAAAATGAATGTGGAGTTGCTCTTTAAAAAAAAACATATTGGATAGATGAATTGGCCACTATACACATTACATATAACATTACTGTTGTTAGTCATCTGTCTGGCAGAGTTTTACACCAGAAGTACGCATTTAGCAGTCCGGCCTTTGGTGAAATCTAGAGACCTAAAAAAATGTATTACAAAAAAAAGCACATCACTTGTTTTAAAATCAGTTGCATGCTTTACAGTGCAGCCACACCCTCCACCATGTTACATCATCACTGTAAAAAAACATCAACTTTTAATGTAGAAACACAACTACCTAGTCAGCACTAAAGGTGTTTGAAACAACTTTCCCAGCTGGGTCCTGTATGAAGGGTGATGACCCAGTGTTTACTGGTGATCCCAGTCTTGTATGAGCGGTCAAATGCAGGTTTACGCATGTTGCCACACATATACATAACACATACATAGGCTTCATGTGTGCACGAGACTTCAGCTTCAGCACAAACTGGCCATTGTTGGAGACCAAAGTTGAAAATACACACAGTAAACACCACAGGCCTCACTAACAGACCTGATCTGTGTGTGTGTGTGTGTGTGTGTGTGTGTGTGTGTGTGTGTGTGTGTGTGTGTGTGTGTGTGTGTGTGTGAGAGAGAGAGAGAGAAAGAGAGAGAGAACATTAGTATCTAGTTATTTAGTATGTGTATACCTGCATGTGAGTGTGGGATGTGTGTGTAAATGAGTTCGCAAACACCCACGCCTGCATTTCTAAACAAGTGTGCATTTGCTCTTGTTCAGCTATATTTGTGAGGACAAATTTAAATGTTTAACCGTAATAGTGCGGATATTTTTGCAGTAAAGTGAGGACATTTTTGCCCAACCTTACATCAAGGGTATATTTTAGAGTTAGGACTTGGGTTCGAGGGCAGCACGGTGGCGCAGAGGTTAGCGCTGTCGCCACACAGCAAGAAGGTCCTGGGTTCGAGCCCCGGGATAGTCCAACCTTGATGGGTCGTCCTGGGTCATCCTCCATGCGGAATTTGCATGTTCTCCCCGTGTCTGTGTGGGTTTCCTCCATGTGCTCCGGTTTCCTCCCTCAGTCCAAAGACATGTAGGTCAGGTGACTCGGCCATACTACATTGTCCCTAGGAGTGTGTGTGGGGGGGGGGGTCCTGTGATGGCCTGGCGGCCTGTCCAGGGTGTCTCCCCACCTGCCGCCCAGTGACTGCTGGAATAGGCTCCAGCACCCCCGTGACCCTGAGAGCAGGATAAGCAGTTTGGATAATGGATGGAATGGAATGGATGGACTTGGGTTCGGGGTTAAAATTAGGATTAGGGTAAGGGTTAAAGGTTATGCATGAAGGTCTAATGGTTAAGATGAGGGTTAGGGGCTAGGGAATGAATGAGGATCCTCAGTGTGTGTGTGTGTGTGTGTGTGTGTGTGTGTGTGTGTGTGTGTGTGTGTAGAATGCATGTAGTATATATGCTCTATGAATGTGTCCATGTGGTGTGGCTGTGTATGTGTTTGAGTTGTGAGCGAATGCTTGGATGTATGCATGCATTTATGTGTGTGTATACATGTTCACATTCATCTGTGTGCTTCTGTTTGTCTGTACAACCCAAGCCCACTCCACCCATGTTTGGCCAGCGTGGGTAAATAGGACATGCCTTTGAGGCATACAGGTCGTAAAATCAGTAGACGTTCTGTTCGCACTAAAGTCAAGAGGGCGTAGCGACGCATTCAACTCTCTCTTGTTAAAACGCTGCTTGTAGCTGGACAGGGCGGCTGGTGTTGAGTGTTTTATGGCGGACTCTGAGATACAGTGGCCGTCTGTATGGATCAGTAACCCTTCTCACCTCCCGGCCCAAGCATTCCCACCGGGGGTGGCTCTATTTTTTTGCGATGAATTGAGGAAATTCACTGAGCATAACAGGAAGTAAAGGTTTTCGTCTTTTTTTAAACTCTGATGATGACAGGGCGCATTTGTTGTTTGCTTTTTTTTTAAATAATTCTACCCACAAAGAACAGTAACGTTCACCGTGTTTGCAAATGCCAATCTAAAAACTGAGAGGAAAGGCTATTAACATTTAGATACGCAAAAGACAGTGGATTACTTCTGGGTGATGTTTGACGTTTACGGCCTCAAAGGTTTATCTTGATTATAAAACTAAAAAATATGGCTTTTTTAAAAAAAATGTTCAAATGCACCTGAGGTGGTGCAGGTGCACCACAACCTCAGAACCTCAGAATTGCCTCCCTGCTCTTTGCAGATGATGTGGTTTTGTTGGCTTCGTCAGAACGCGACCTTCGGCATGCAGTCGGGGGGGGGGGGGGGGTTGCAGCTGAGTGTGAAATGGCCGGGATGAGAGTCAGCACCTCCAAGTCGGAGGCCATGGATCTCAAACGGAAAATGGGGGATTGCTCCCTCTGGGTTGGGGCTGTTGCCTCAAGTGAAGGAATTCAATTATCTCGGGGTCTTGTTCACGAGTGAGGGTAGGATGGAGCGGGAGATTGACAGGCAGACTGGTGCAGCATCAGCAGTAATGCGGACGTTGTACCGGAGCGTTGTGGTGAAGAGGGAGCTGAGCTGGAAGGCGAAGCTCTCAATTTACCAGTCAATCTTTGTTCCAACCCTCACCTATAGTCATGAGCTTTGGGTAGTGACTGAAAAGGTGAGATCGTGGCTACAAGCAGCTGAAATGAGTTTCCTCCGTAGGGTGTCTGGGCTCAGCCTTAGAGATGGGGTGAGGAGCCCGGACATCCGGAGGGAGCTCAGAATAGAGGTGCTGCTCCTTTATGTTGAAAGCAGCCAGTTGAGGTGGTTTGGGCATCTGATTAGGATGCTTCCTGGGCACCTTCCTTTGGAGGTTTTCCGGGCACATCCAACTGAGAGAAGACCCCGGGGTAGACCCAGAACTCGCTGGAGGGACTACATGTCCAATCTGGCCTGGGAATGCCTTGGGATCCCTCAGGAGGAGCTGGAGGGCGTTGCTGGGGAGAGGGACGCCTGGAGTGCCCTACTTAGCTTGCTGCCACTGCGACCTGACCCCGGAGAAGTGGCTGATGATGAGTTGAAATGAGATTAAATGCACCTCAGAGTAAAACAATACTTGAATTTTCGCTACGAACGATTCTGAAAGAGTATGTCAGCCACTGTACCCACAGATGAGACTATTCAAAGTGTTTTTATTAAATTGTAGATAACAGTACAAAATATGCAGCCATATGATAATAATAAAAAGAAAATGGCATATAACTAAGCACCGTTTCTTCTTCACAAGGTTAGTTTAAAAATGATGACACCAACTAACAATCACACACTTAACTGCACATCTGTAGTATATCACAGTCCACTCTTCTCAACCTCCGAAGAATAAGAAAAAGAAAGACAGCGAATAGCTTTTACACTGGGATATAAAACATGTGAGCAGTGGAGGAGAGAGTCCAGTCTATGTGGCAGTGGTACTCATGTTGGGATGAAACATCAGGAGGCAGAGTCATTTCAAGACTGGAGGGTTGGTGACTGGACATTCACAGGACTAGAAAATGTTGGCAAATGAATGTTATTGTCACTTTCCTCAAAAACCACCACTGAGATTCCTTTGAACAAGACACCAACTGCCCCAGTGAAGCTGCTTGGTGGAGGACTGTGGACGTCCTGAACAGTTCCTACATGTGAATACTATTTATGTGAACCATGTGAATGTGGCTGACAAAGACTGCGTGGCTAAAAATCCTTCCCTGGATAAGAAAATTAAGTTAAAAAAACCCCACAATGCATCACTTAATTTTGACATTAACATATGAGTGGACAATGTTGAAATAATATTATCAAAACTGAAAATGATGACTTTGCTGCATGCATCTACCTTCCCTGAGTAGGACTTAAATCGTCTGTGAACTACAGCTGATGGGGTGAGAATAAAGAAATGGGGTGTATACTAGTGCAGATGGGTCAATAGCTAGTCTGAGAGTTTGTCACCCGAATTTAAAGTGAGAGCAAATTTATGAGAGCTGGAGAGAAAGTTGTTGTCGTTGGTTCCCTTTCTCCTTAGAATATCTTTGAGGTAAGACATTGATATTTTCTGTGAATACTTTTCCCTGGGAACAATAGCACATACTAGTACTTTCAAATAACACACACTACAGCAGCTCAGAAAGTGCTGTCCATTAATAAGATGCAACACAAATACACAGAGTTCTTATGGCGGTGAAAAAGTAATCAAAATGATTTGACCTCAAAATACTTGGTTCAATGCCAACTGAACTGGCTGAGCGGAAATGGTAACTTTCCACCAGGCTAAAGCTAACGCTAGCATTAGCCTCCGGGGCCAAGCTTTACATCAGTGCATTGTGAGAATAGTTTGGCTAAGCGTGTTTTCATGTTTTGTTTACATCGAGTCTAACCGAGGTCTACTGATAGCAGTAAACGCTAAATTTCTGGTGCTGAGGGGGAAAGCCAAAGCTACGCACCCCTGGTTCTGCCGGTCCGCAGTTAGGCCTGGCTTTCGCAATGGGGTAACGGACACTGCCGTCAGCCAACCATCCGGCATCGCATTGATCCAATCCCATCAGCCTCCATGCCGCGTAGAGCTGCCCCACTTTGGCAATTTGGCCACCGTTGTTGGCACATGCCTGGACTGCTTCGGTGAAGTTGAGCTTGGACGGATGTTTTAAGAAGTACACAGTCCCTACAACAAGAAGGACACAAAGAAGAGGTTGGAACTAAAGGGAAAAAAAATCCCAACCCCAAGTAGCTGCTGTTCATACGCATTAGTAATGAGATTGTATCGTTTTTAACTGTTCAGGCACATGTGCACACTGACCCTTGACATTAGCAGCAAAGCAGAAAGCATCAAAACGGTGGAGGACATGGCGATGCCCATAGCTGCGCATTCCCGGGGCCAAGTCCACACCGCCACAGCCCTCGCGTGGCACAGTGATTGGATACTGCACTGTACCGTCAGCCAACCAGCCAGCATTGCACCAGTCTAGCCCCTCCTCCCACGCTGTGAAAAGTTGCTCAAACGTGGCCAATGTGCCGTCTTGCTCTACACATGCTTTCTGGGCCTCCAGGAAGTTGAAATGGTAGCGTCCTTTCTGTGAGTAGTAGGGAAATACCACTCCTGTGGGGGTGGGGGGTTAATACAGACATCTCAGTATAAACATGCACAGTAAAATTATTTGTTTCAGCAGAACAGTGTGACCCTGTCGTGGAGTCCTGTACCCAGCAGGTCACAGGTTCAGCTCTCACAGCAGTGTGTACCAACTCCTGGGTTTCGAACACCTACCTGAACAAGAGGTGAGTTTTCAAGGCCTCTGGTTAAGATGCATGAATTTAAACTATGTCTAACTCAAAGGGGTACTCAAAGACACGACATAGGTAATTGTACTTGCTTTGTTTTCATCAAGCCTAAAATTCCAAATTGCAGGTAAGGAACGCTGGATGGTGATGCTGAACTATCCCCCAAATCCAAAATATCGCAAAAAAAAAAAAGCTAGTTTGAGGAAGAAAAGTTGAAATGTCAATTAAAACGTTATGTGATAAAGAGCATTAGAAACAAAAACAAACAAATAAATAGATTTCTCCATGGCACAAAATCAGCTATGTTTCCATCGAACTGCAATGTAAATTTCATTCACTTGTTAAAGAAATTAAAATGCAACTCAAGTCCATTGATGTTTGGCAGCTTCAAGCAAATATACCGCCCACTTGTGCACAGGTCATCACCATCAGAATAATTTAAGGAAAAAAAATTAAAAGTTTACAAGAGTTTCTTGCCACTGAAGGACATCAAACACCCAGGCCCTTGTGAAAAAGGCCCAACAACGCCTGCATTTCCTGAGGAGGCTGAGGAGCGCCCGTCTATCTCCCAAAATTCTCACCAACTTCTACCACTGCACCATAGAGAGCATCCTGAACATCTGCATCTCAGTGTGGTACGGCAACTGCACCTCAGTAGACCAGAAAGCTCTGCAGCGGGTCGTCAAGGCCGCCCAGCATATCACCGGTACCCAGCTCCCAGCCATAAAAGACATTTATCACAAACGCTGCCTTCGAAGGGGTCTCAGCATCAGCAGAGATCCCACCCACCCCAACCATGGACTCTTCTCCCCCCTGCACTCTGGGAGGCGCTACAGGAGCCTCAGAGCCCGTACCACAAGGCTCAAAAACAGCTTCTTTCCCCAAGCCGTTGCCCACCTGAACCTGGCTACCCACTGAATGTCTGTGGATATCTTTAAATATTTTGCACTCGTGCTCTTTTTTAACTTATTTTTAGCATTTGGTCTTCATCTGTGTATATCTTGTACTGTGTTTGTCTATGGCGAAGCCATCCATCCATCCATTATCTTAACCACTTATCCTGCTCTCAGGGTCGCAGGGATGCTGGAGCCTATTCCAGCAGTCATTGTGCGGCAGGCGGGGAGACACCCTGAAACACACACACACACACACACACACACACACACACCCATTCATCCCTAGGAACAATTTAGTAGGGCCAATTCACCTGCCTTACATGTCTTTGGACTGTAGGAGGAAACCATAGCCCCCCGCAAGAAACCCACGCAGACACGGGGAGAACATGCAAACTCCACACAGAGGATGACCCACCAAGGTTGGACTACCCCGGGGCTCGAACCCAGGACCTTCTTGCTGTGAGGCAACCACGCTAACCACTGCCCCACTGTTTGCCGAAGCTGCAGCCCTTATTTCATTGTTAACATGTGCCTTCACATTGTTTTTAATGACAATAAATTCAATTGAATTGAATTGAATTTCAGTCTTCTCTTTTTCCATCACAATTCATCACACAATCACATTAAACTTTCCACCTCTATTAATCGTAATTTGTTTGTTTGTTTGTTTGTTTGTTTGTTTGTTTGTTTGTTTGTTTGTTTGTTTTTCACATAGGTAGTTGGCATCTTTTAAATTCTCAATAAAATAGCTTGATGGAAACATAGCTGTCCCTGTTAACACTCCTCATTCTTTTGTGTATGTTTTGGATTACTGAGTGCTTTGCAGAAAGAGATTGTTAATATGTGTAACACCAGCAAAAGAAAATGCATCTGATTCGCTGGAACTTTTCAAGAATTTGCACGAAACCTGGTACAGTACACTAGACAGAAACAGCATTTGATCACAGTGGACTGTGAGGGTTAAATGGCTTCACTCTTCTGGATCAATTTCAGATGAGGGAGCTGGAAGGAAAGGAAGCCTGCCTATCATGACTGCAGAGATATGGAGAAGCCATGAGAGCCAAGCTAGTGAACTACTGTTAACCTGAGGTAAGAGAGGCGCTCCCCTCACCATTCCCTCTCACTCTCTACCCCTCGCTTATTCCTTATTCATGTTTTTCAAGGCAACAAGGACACCGAGTAAACGCGGTACATATTAGTAAAGGGCGGTGAAACACACAGCTCTCAGTCTGACTCCACCCGGTGCACACTTCTGAAAATTATCCGTCTCTAAAACCGAGTGTGTGCAGATGCATCTCGGAGCCTGACAACTGGTCAGCTGTTTCTATATTCTTCTTCCCACTGACGTCAGACTACCTCAAGATCTTCTGCACTACGTCATTGATGTGGGTGGGGCCGACGGTACACCAGTGGTAACATTTTCAACTGAAAGACTGCAACTACATTTTTTTTTATTGAAAGTGGTTTGGTAAAGTTGTCTTGCCATTGTTGAAATTATATTGTAGCGAATTCGGGGGAACCGCCACAGCCGGGCCGCGAACCCATGTCTCCCACTCCGCAAGCGACAACGTTAACCATTCGACTAAAGGGTCCGACCCGTTGGGACCAACGTGTCTACTTATCCATGCACGTTACACTACCCCACGCCTTCGGGAAGCGCGTCCCCGCGCTTCAGCATATCAGCTCCCTCACGCCTCTGGGCGCACACACTTCCGATGACCTCACGGTCTCGCCGTCCCACCTCTGACGCCAATAGTGTAACGTGCATGGATAAGTAGACACGTTGGTCCTTGTCTAACGGGCCGGACCCTTTAGTCGACTGGTTAACGTTGTCGCTTGCGGAGTGGGGGAGACGGGTTCGCGGCCCGGCTGTGGCGGTTCCCGTACTGCCCCCCGAATTCGCTACATTGGTGTCAGAAGTGGGATGGTGAGACCGTGAGGTCATCGGAAGCACGTCCGCCCAGAAGGGTGAGGGAGTTGATATGCTCCCGAAAGAGGCGGGTAGTATTACGTGCATGGATAAGTAGACACGTTGGTCCTTGACTAACAAGTTGGACCCTTCAGTCAACTAGTCAACGTTGTCGCTTGCAGTGTAGGAGCCACGGGTTCGCGTCCCGGATGCGGCGTCCCGAGCTACCCCCCGAATTCGCTACAATATTATGTCCAGGTTTCATCAGGTAGAAAGCATGTAGACATGGTTCACAAGAACACACACTCACCACGCAGTTCTAGATCCACCGTCACACTCTCATCCTCCAGGCCGTCGATGACCTCGCAGCGGTAGCGCCCCGTGTCGTTGAGCTGGAGCTCGTTGATCACCAGCGACATGTCGCCTGGCGTCGATCGACGGAGGCGCACGCGGCCCCGGAAGCTGCCGTAGCTGCGATGACGGTTACCCATCGCAACCATCACCTCCGTTTCCATGGTGACCGCGGCGGTGGAAGGCGTGGCGTGCCCGTTGAGGGAGAGGGCGGGTAGCCAGGACCATTTCACTCGCGTCCTGCGCGGGATGTTGAGCTCGGGCTCGTAGCGGAAGTGACAGGGAAGGGTGATGCTGCTGCCCCTGATGGCCGAGACCGAGGGCTGCGGGGACTCCACGTAAAGACGCACCCCATTGTAGTAGACTGAAAGGGGCCACAGAGTTAGATACAACAGGTACCCGTTAACATATTGGTCAGTTTGATTGGCCTGTGACTTACAGGATAATTCTATTCTGTGCGTGTGTGTTTTTTGGTTTTTTGTTTTGTTTTTTTGTTTTTGTTTTTACAACCTGGGCCTTATTTCCATAGTTTTTGCCATCTTGATGTCATTTTACTCACCAGCTTCATTGCGGAGATTTTTGATATGGGACCACCGCTGGACTCAGCTTCACAACTACGGGGCATCAGAGCACGAGCATCAGATTTGCAAGTCCAGTTCAACCCAATTATTCAAACCACTTATTCGGAAGTGAAAAAAAGCAAGTAAAACATTAACACCCGGGTAGCGTAGCGGTCTATTCCGTTGCCTACCAACACGGGGATCGCCGGTTCGAATCCCCGTGTTACCTCGGGCTTGGTCGGCCGTCCCTAGAAACACAACTAACCTTGTCTGCGAGTGGAAAGCCAGATGTGGGTGTGTGTCCTGGTTGTCGCACTAGCGCCTCCTCTGGTCGGTCGGGGCACCTGTTTGGGGGGGGGACTGGGGGGAATGGCGTAATCCTCCCGCGTGCTATGTCTCCCTGGTGAAAATCCTCACTGTCAGGTGAAAACAAGCCACTGGTGACTCCACATGTATCGGAGGAGACATGTGGTAGTCTGCAGCCCTCCCGGATCGGAAAAGGGGGTGGAGCAGAGACCGGGACGGCTCGGTAGAAAGAAAAAAACATTAACATCCAAAATGTCCGATATCATCAATGGTCGATCAGATTGCAGAGGTATTTCCTGGTTCAACTTGCAGGAATGACCAGGAGCTGGTTGATCAGAGATGGACTTTGATTGACAATAGCTTAGATCTGGCACATAGTCAGACTTCAGATAGACGTCTAACTTCACAAAGATTCGCAATGTATTCTGGGTAAATTAAGACTTTTCAAACCGAAAAAAAATGCTGACTAAGCATCCACTTCAGGCCACTTGCGCCTTCCAGAAAAACAGGTACATGGACATTTTATTAAGGGAAATGTAGTGATGAATGTACATAGCAACATCTATAAAATGTCTCTAAAAGCTCTTTCCTTCCTCATTGCTTGCTCTGTAGTTTTGGCAGCAAACCAACGTCATGTTTTTCTCTTTTCTGTTAGTGGGTGTCATGAATCGTTAGCATTGAGACGCAGCTCTTAGTTTTGAGATGGCCTGGGGCAGGATAACTATGTTTTTAGCCTTAAAATTTGTCTGTCTATTTTGTGCAACTGTCCAGCTCACATTAGACTAGTCTAAGAGCAAAACTAAAACCAGGGCAGTCTAACGTGCCTTTGTGCAGCCAGCACAGCTGAGATGTGATGGGAAACCTGCACACAGTCCACCTGAGGCACTCGTCTTCTGTCTTTTCTGTTGAAAGGACAGGTTTAAGGCTTGTGTGTAAGATCTCGTAAAACTGAGTCCAGCGTTGGTCCTGCATCCAAAATCACCACAATCAAGACAGCGAGTAAAACTACATTACATTACATTAGTCATTTAGCCGATGCTTTTATCCAAAGCGACTTACAATAAGTGCATTTAACGTAGGAAATCAGGAGAACTACTAGTCATCAGAAGTCATAAGTGCATCTAAACAAGCATTTAAGAGCAAAACCAGTGCTAAAGTAAAAGCGCAAGAAAGAGATTTCTTTTATGAGTGAATACAATAAGTGCTAAGAACAATTAACAGGGTAGTAGTTCTTGAAGAGGTGAGTTTTCAACCTGTGCTGAAAGATGGGCAGCGACACCACTGTCCTGACATCAGTGGCGAGTTCATTCCACCACTGTGGGGCCAGCACAGAAAAGAGCCGTGACCGGGTCGATCGGCAGCAGGGGCCTCTGAGCAACGGGGCAACCAGGCGTCCTGAGGCAGCAGAGCGAAGTGGTCATGCGGGGTTGTAGGGCTTGACCATGGCCTGGAGATAGGAAGGAGCTGTTCCTTTCACTGCCCTGTAGGCTAGCACCAGAGTCTTAAACTGGATGCGAGCAGCTACTGGGAGCCAGTGTAGGGACATGAGAAGGGGGGAGTTGTGTGGGAGAACTTAGGGCGGTTGAACACCAGACGAGCTGCAGCTTTCTGAACAAGCTCCAGAGGTCTGATGGCCGACGCCAGCAAGGAGGGAGTTGCCGTAGTCCAGCCAGGAGATGACCAGAGCCTGGATGAGCACCTGTGCCGTCTCGTCAGTGAGGAATGGGCGAATCCTCCTGATGTTACAGAGGAGAAATCTGCTGGAGTGAGCAACTGATGCAACATTTGCAGCAAACGACAGTTGGTTGTCCAGGATCACACCCAGATTCCTCACAGTCCGAGTTAGCATCACCACGGTGTTGTCAATGGTGATGGCCAGGTCTCGGTGTGGGCAACCTTTCCCCGGGAGGAACATCAGCTCTGTCTTGTCCAGATTGAGCTTCAGGTGGTGTGTCGCCATCCACTCTGAGATGTCAGTCAAGCATGCAGCAATGCGTGTCTCTACTTGTGTGTCAGAGGGAGGAAAGGACAAGATCAGCTGGGTGTCATCGGCATAACAATGGTAAGAGAAGTCATGCAAGCGAATAACAGAACCCAGGGATATCATGTACAGGTAGAAAAGGAGAGGACCCAGAACTGAACCCTGTGGAACGCCTGTAGTCAGTCTGCGAGGCTCCGACACAGATCCCCTCCATGCCACGTGGTAGGAGCGACCCGTCAGGTAGGATGCAAACATTGAGAGTGCAGAGCCTGTGACATGATAGTACAATATATACACGATGGCAACAACTACAGTAATAAGTCCCAGGTTGCAATAAAGCAGAATTTTCCTTTAACTCCTTAAACTATCTTCCAGTTAAGGGCATCTTGTGATTGTGGAAATAAAAGAAATGGTTAAAGTATGACCTTCAACTGGTGATCTTATCGAGGCAAAGAATTGCCAATATTAACTAATCAATTTTTTTAGACCTTTAAAAACTTTCAACTATCCTTTCTTCACCCCCTTAATCTATATGGGTTTCATGTTCACTGCCTTTGTGCAGGTGTGTGTATACCTTCTTAGATCTATACCTGACACAAACATATACCTGAACAGGCCCTCTGGGAAGAGGACCCCTCGTCAATCACCACTGCAGTTTGTTTACATAAACAAGCCGACTGTCTGTCTGCAGTCTCTATACATGACTGTCCTCTGTGCAAAACCCATGGATCTGGCTGGCAGCCAGCTGTGTTATGGTATATACAAATCATGAAGCACACATACACCCTCTCTCTCTCTCTCTCTCTCTCTCTCTCTCTCTCTCTCTCTCTCTCTCTCTCTCTCTCTCTCTCTCTCTCGCTCTCGCTCTCAAACACACACACACACATACACACACACATACACGCACACACAATGTATCTCAACAGTAGATGCAAATGCATGTAATGCCTGGTTCAGTCAGACACAGAGGTTGGTGGTGAAAATTGAGAGAGAGGGAGAGAGGGATAGACAGAGTGAAAGAGAGCGAAAGAAATACAGCATGTGAAATTGAGAGAGAAAAAGACAAAGAAAGTGTGTGAAAGAGCGACAGATAGAGACAGGGTGAGCGCTTGCGTGTGTGTGTGTGTGTGAGTGTGAGAGAGAGAGAGAGAGAGAGAGAGAGAGAGAGAGAGAGAGAGAGAGAGAGAGAGAGAGAGAGAGAGAGAGAGGGAGAGAGAGAGAGAGCGAGAGAGAGAGAGAGAGAGAGAGAGAGAGAGAGAGAGAGAGAGAGAGAGAGAGAGAGAGAGAGAGAGAGAGCGAGGGGTGAAAGAGAAATACAGTGAGTGAAATTGAGACAGAAAAAGACTGTGTGAAGGAGAGACAGATAGACGGAGACAGGGTGAGTGTATGTGAGAGAGAGAGAGAGAGAGAGAGAGAGAGAGAGAGAGAGAGAGAGAGAGAGAGAGAGAGAGAGAGAGAGAGAGAGAGAGAGAGAGAGAGAGAGAGAGAGAGAGTGAAAGAGAGAAATACAGTTTGTGAAATCAAAAGAGAGAAAAAGAGAGAACGAACGAAATTGTGTGAAAGAGAGAGAGGGAGAGAGAGAGAGAGAGAGAGAGAGAGAGAGAGAGAGAGAGAGAGAGAGAGAGAGAGAGAGAGGGGTGGACGTACTCTCTCCGTTGCCGTTGCCATTGGTGAAGTCATGGTAGTAGAAACCATTGTTGTACTTCCCGTGGCTGCCTGGGATCAGCAAGCACACCCAGACGACCAGTAGAGGGCGCTGTACACCGAGCATGGTGGCTGCCTGTGGCGCTGCTTCTTTCTGTCCTGCAGTCAAAACAAAAAAACGAAACTCATTTTATACAGGCTGTCCTTTATTCAAGTCATCCGACTACTCCCTGCATCTGAAATGTAAAGCAAGGGGGGGGGACTCCCAGAGATAGCGCGTGGCTGAAATAATGATCATTTAAGTCACCAAAAGAATCTCACATCACTTACCAAATATGAAATTCAATTTGGGACAACAGAAATGTTTTCTTGGTTTTTTTCTTAGCACGACTCCAGTGATGGAGATTGATTGGGCGCCGTGTTTATTTCCGAGTCGATCAATGTAAATCACTCATCCTAAAAACACTGAATTTACTCTGCAGCCGCAAACACATTGCAGGCTGCGGCTCTCGGTCGGACACCCTGGTGCCCTGCACACAGTATGAACTGGCGCTGGGCGTCGGCAGCTGGACAGTAAAAGTTTTTCTTAAAGTCAAATCATCTTACACTGGTGATCCACTACAGCCATCGTGGAGCAGGTCGCTTTTAAACAAGCCCGCCGCTTATCAGCAGTAAGCGACTCATCACCTGTCAAGCAAAACGATTATCCTTTCATTTTGGGGTTGTTTTTTTTTGTTGCTATAATCACTTGAGCTGGACTTCAAATTCTGTTACGAACTAATCGCATTTGATGTCCTATAACATGCACGTTAAGCAGAGCCCGTCGCTAACAGCAGTGCTAGGACGGCAACAACACAGACATCCAGCCGAACAAGTGGACCCTCGTCCGTTAAACGGGCCGAGTTGTAAAAGCGGACTCACCGACCGTCCGCGCAGCGTCGGTCTCAGTTCATCGTTGACATGTGAGCGCACTTCTCCCATCGAGACCTGCGGGGTGGGCGCGCGGAGTGACGTCACGGGCCGAGGCATCCCCTCCGAGGTGAAGCGGTTGCCGCGCGTGACGTCGACCTCGCTCGCCGCGGAGCGTTCGGGGGATTTAATCCCGAGCCTGACGTGACGGCTCCGAAGCCCCGGCGGGTCCGTGGCCTCTGAGAAGAAAACAAATACGTAAAGCCGCAAAACGCACAAAACGCACAACTTGGTAAGTTCCAGGTAGATCTACACGTTCATCCTTTCGCAACGACAATCATGCCAAGGCTGTTTTCCTAAGGCCCCCCGCCCCCCCCAAAAAAACACAATATCTCATCCTATAGTCCTTATGATATTGGGGGCCGAGCAGCAAAGCTGTGTAGGCACCCTAAGATCTTCCTTTATTGTTATTATTTCTTTCGCGTTTCCTGTTTTACATCCTGTAGAGCCGGGGCCAAACTATGGACCTGAGGCACTATGGGGCAGATGTCACTTGATCGACGGTATTCGTGTGGGCTGTTCCGAGTAGGGCGATCTTCTGGACTGCATGGATGTTGATGTTGCCTGGGATACGGTTGGTGAACTTTTCCATCCTCTTCTTCATGAGTCCTAGAGCTCCGATGACCATTGGTGTTATTATTATTATTATTCCTCTGGCTAGGGTGTCTATGGCAGCCCTAGAATCGTATGGTAAGAAGTTGTGAAATTTGGCCCACTTACCAGGGCAACGTATTCTCATGAACAGCTCGTGTGAATATCGCACTAAAGGTTATGCATCATTTTTCGTGGAGTGATTCAGAGCGCCTGCACAATCCTCTGCGGGGGGGCTGTTCTGCGGGGGGGCGCAGGGGGGCTGTTCTGCGGGGGGCGACCCCCCAACCCCACGGTTAGGGTTAGGATTAGAGGCGTGGCACCTAACCCCTATACGAATTTTTGTGCATTACTTTTCGTACGGTTTACTACGACCAGGGAACGACAACAGCCTGACTGGGGACAATCCCATGGTTCTTTTCAACAAGTCTTAATGTCTGTGCCTTGAGTGCTCTAGCGCCACCAACGGGTCAAAGTTGGAGGTACCTTCATGGGTGTGACTTTTGAACCGTACGCCCGATTTTCGAAAATGAGGTACTTCACCGCACACAGTGACGTCAATTTCCACCCATTGAATTTTCCACCAAATTGAATTTTGTAAAAAAAAGGTTTTAAAAAAATATCCCAGGCCACACATTTTGTCCAATTTTCACCAAATTTGCCACAGGTGATCATCAGACCAAGCCTCATAACGGTTATCACGTGGCTTTTTGATTTTCAAAACCGTTTGACCATTACAGCCAATCGAAATCGGCGGCGAAGCCACCAAGCAAGATGTGACGTCATATCTCAGCAACTCTCGGATGTAGTGACACCAAACTTGGTATATGGACTCGGGGCGCCTTCCTGGGTGTGTGCAACAGATGTTGTGTCGTTGTCACTGGGGGGGGGGGGCTGCAAGGAAAACTTGTTTTTGCGATCAGTGCTTACAGCCACGCTTTAAACATGAGCAGATCAAGTTGCAATGGCAACTGCCCCGCTGGACTGTGCGGCCCCTTCATCGTTGCTTCAGCTATATTATTGTAAACTACTAATAAGACACGTTAGTCCCTAGCTAACGGGTCTGACCCTTTAGCCGAGCGGTTAGCGATGTCGCCTTGTGGTGCAATACACCACATAACGAATCCCGCACCGGGCAAAAAAATAACCGGTTACATTATCTAAATTGATTTATCAAGACATTATCAGGTTATTACACTATGTGCAGATGAGAATCATTGTAGGTCACCCTGTGAAAATATGTTTTCAGAAATGTTGTATTCGATAAAGTAAGGTGGACTGGGGTTTCGGGCTGGTTGTGAACTCCAGTCGTTTCCCTGGGTGTGTGCATTTTCTTTTTTTTCTGCACTTAGTGATAATTGCGCTCACTAAAAATACCTGAGACAGAGTCGCGATAATGCGATGAGCTCCTTTATGGATCCCTGTGGGGAAATTCTCTTTCAGCTCTCCGCAGGGGACTTTTGAACACATACAGAATCTGACAGAGATCTGGTGCCGTCTGTGCCATCTCTTTGGAACAAGTCAGATGCTCATGCAGGACTCATGTGACAGCAGTGTCGTATGCACTGCGGGAGAAAGCCTCCAGCCTCAGCATTTCTGGTATGCCGAGACAAACTAAGCATATCGCATGTTCGTTTTTTCCAGTGGCCTCAAATAAATACTGTCACGTGGACTCATATTTCAGTCATGGGCTGTAATAATAGCTGGAAAATGGTGGCAAACAAAAGCAATTCCACTTCTCCAGCGGGACCGGTGGGCAGCTGAGTGAAGGAGGCGGATGCTTTCCTGACCAAAAAGCTATGTGGAATGCCCAGCGACCGTGACCTGTCACGGCCGTGCACAGGGGAACATGATGGCACCCACAGTTGCGCATGCGCATGGACAAACACACACACACACACACACACACACACACACACACACACACACACACACACACACACACACACACACACACACACACACACACACACACATATAAGCAGGTATATAGCCTACACTGCAGAATTACAATAACACGCACTTGTTTCTCTCGCCACCGCTTCTCTTGCTCCCTACACAGAGACACGAGACCAAACCTCCGTCCTGAATACATATGCAGACACGCACTCGCGCGCGTGCACACACTCACACACGTTTTTTTATTAGGACGTGTGGTCACCCGCATTGACCTCAATTATCCCCTTGCCACTAACCCTAACCTTAACCATCGGAAGTACATGTCTGACCTTAACCCCCACTCTTACCTTCAAACCTTAATTCTTAACCCTAAACCCAAATCCTGACCTGCCGTCACACCTGTGTGAGGACTGGCCAAAATGACTATTCGCAAATATTGGAATACAAAGTATACACACAAACACGCACGCACGCGCACACAGCCCCCTCCTCAGCATCCCATTCCACACGTCAAAAGATCCCTCACACACCCATTTCCCTCCTCCTGAACGCAGGACTGGTGACGCGCCTGTGAGCCATAGCTGCACGCGATGGTTTCCTCCGTGGGTAGCCCTCCGTAACCACTGCCGTTATTCCAGCATGGCTGACTGACACGTAGCAGGCATCAGCTCCTGATCAGAGGAGGGAGGGTAGGGGTGAGGGATCAGGAAAAACTTCCCCAAGCCTCCAGAAAAGACCAGGATGCCAGTCAGAAGGGTTTCTTTCCAAATCGCTTTTCATTTGTTCACAGTCAATGCGACAAAAAGGGTTCACATACCATGGTGTCGAAATGTACCCTACAGGACACCGGTTTGTGAGTTGGATACCGAGGGATGAAAGAAGAGTTCAGAGATGTGGCAGATTTATTTTGGCCTGCACAAAGCTGATATCCTGGCAAACAGTCTTTCACAGTCCAAGACCCGCTGATCTCCTCTTTCATCTGGAATAATCCATCTCGTAAAACATTCTGGCTGGGACGTTTCCATCTACAGTCTCAGTACATGTCGTTAATAACAGCTGATGATGAAACAATAAGTGATGTACATTTAATAAACAATGTTCAGAAATCAGGAACACTTTATTTGTTGTTTCCCTCAGCTCAACATATTGTAGCGAATTCGGGGGACAACGCAACCACAGGAACTACCGCGGCCGGGAAGCGAACCCGTAACGCCCGCACCGCAAGAGACATCGCTAACCGCTAGACTAAAGGGTCGGACCCGCGAGCCAGCGGCCAGCGTGTCTTCTTGTCCATGCACGTTACAGTATATTCAAACTAAAAATGTAAAAAAAAAAAAAATTTTAAATCACTGTACAGGAGAGCGACTGTCGGAGCTGCCGGTCTGCATGGGCTAGCAGTTAGCTTAGCCTGCCCGGCTTCCGCGTCGTGTCAGACCGCCCTCGGTGGTGCCTCTTCGGGCGTAACTCCGGGCAGGGCCGTGTCTCTTGGGCCCACCGGACGCAACAGACCAGGCTCCCTCAGCCATCAAGCAAAGACACAAATTTAGACGTCGACAAAGACACTGCATGGACGGTACTGGGTGAGGCCCCTGCAAACGTGAATTCGCGCCGCCATCTTCCCACACCGGAAGTGGAATGTTATCACTTATTACTGTATTGTCGTTACTGCGAGGGCTGGAAATTACAAAGTAAAATACGAGAAAAAAAGGACGAAAAGGTTTTAGAATTACCACAGCCATTTCTAATACCCAGCTACAACTGCTAATACTACATTGACAGATTGTACTACAACCATAATACTACAACCACTACCAAGAAATGATGATTAGTAGATAGGTGTGGGGGGGGCTGCTAATCACACCTGCACACACATTTCCTAGCAAAAGTGACTTTATGTTCTCATAAAACAGAACAGAACCTCCTTTATTCAAATCTGTTTTCACATCCTCTCACCTTCTCTAAATAACCCCCCTTCCCTTCTTCCTCTCTCCGCCCACTTCCTGCTCCTGAACTCTCCACCCCTCTCAACACCCCCCCCCATCCACAGCATGAGTGGCAACGCCGCCTCAGTGCCAACGCCGATTTACCTTACCTTTTCAAAATGTCCACCCTAAAGGGGTAGTTCACTTTTTTCTCTTTTCTTTTTCCCGCTTTTTTTATTTATTGATATTTTTTGTGTGGCTATTTTTTGGGGTCTGGGGGACATGACTACGTTGCCCCAGACCATTTTTCCATGCATAGAATCTGAACGTTGTAATGAACATGCACTCTGCGTGAGCAGCCAGCGCTGACGTGGAAGTGGAGGGTGCAGCGATCCACTCCTCTAAAGATGCAACAAAATGCGCTTCTGATAACGCCAAAGCAATGTGCATAGCTGATATACGTATTCTTGGCTTGTACGATTGATCAGAATAACTGTCTATCCTTTATTTGAGATTAAAACGGAAAATATGAGCAGTGGAGTAGAGGTACTCATTTCCTGCCCCCCCCCCTGCGTTTCACACGAACCTCTGCGAGAGGCGGGAAAGAATTACTAAAAAGGCAGAATACGAGCGAATAATCTGATAATATCAGATTGTACAACCCAAGAATACATAAAAAATAGTTATGCATATTGTTTTGGAGTCACTAGAAGTCCATTTGTTTCTCCCCCCCCCCCCCCTTTTTTTCTCCCCGATTGGCATCCCGGTCGCTGCTCCACCCCCTCTGCCGGTACCTGTGGAGTCGCCAGCCGCTTCTTTTCACCTGACAGTGAGGAGTTTCGCCAGGGGGCGCGTGGGAAGATCACGCTATTCCCCCCAGTTCCCCCTCCCCCCTGAACAGGCGCCCCCGACCGACCAGAGGGGGCGCTGGTGCAGCGACCAGGACATATACCTGCATCCGGCTTCCCACCCCCAGACTCGGCCAATTGAGTCTGTAGGGGCGCCCGACCAAGCTGGCGGTAACACGGGGATTCGAACCCGGACGCCCCTGAATCTTGTTTCTTTTTTAAAGGACTGGATCGCTGCCGTGTTTACTTCCATGTTAGTACTGGTTGCTCGCACCAAGTGCATGTTCATAGCTATGTTCAAATTTTATGCACAGGACCAGGACAATGTAGTTATGTCCCCCTAGACCCAAGAAAATAGCTAAAAAAAAATACCTAAAAGCGAACTACCCCTTTAAGAAATCACTAGTCCCTTGACAAGTTAAACTAGCATAAACACAGCTGCAGCTAATATCATTAATGATGGCTCCGTTTCATTTGGGTGTACCAGCACACCTATCAGCATTGACAGGCAGAGTCAGCACTAACAAATCTGTCACTGCTGGTTTTTCGGCACTGCTACATCCAAACAGATCCTTCATTAGCTGCAGCTTTGCTTATCCTGCTATGCCAACATCACAAGTACCAAGACCAGCCTGCCATGCTTTAACCGTTACGTGGTTTTTAACCTACAGATGTCAGCAAACTCACTAAAATGGTCTAGAGCAGCAGTACTCAGGCTTGGCCAACTCAGACGCCACACTGACAATTTTATTTATCTTGGGTTTTTTTTTTTAAAGAGCCATATTACAAAAATGTGCCTCCTTCCCAAACCTCTGTAGGGTTATGGGTTGCTCTTATTGGTAAAGTATTGTAACGTGCATGGATAAGAAGACACGCTGGCCGTTGGCTCGCGGGTCTGACCCTTTAGTCGAGCGGTTAGCGATGTCTCCTGCGGTGCGGGCGATACGGGTTCGCATCCCGGCCGCGGCAGTTCCTGTGGTTGCGTTGTCCCCCGAATTCGCTACAGTATCATTCACTGCTGGAAACCGAATCGTACTTTGATGTTGGGCACCAACTATCACACAGAGAGAAGCCTCGTGCACGCAGAGCTGTCAGAAACTAGAGTTACAGATCATTCATTGAAATCAAAACTCAGCGCAGAACACTGTAAAACAGCAAGAACTGTTGTTATTTTCTCCGTCGCGCTGGACTCTATATGTAAGGATTTAGCGCATTCAATGGAGTTCTGCAAATGACCGGTGGAGGGCAGCAGTACGCCTTTGCTGCGTCTGGTCTGCAGCAAATTCCTCTGAAGAAGAACGTTACGCGCGCTGGCTAGTATCTCGGACATCTTTGGGTTAAAAGCATCAGAAAACGCAACATTGGAGACTTAGAAGAGCTGTAATATAGCCATCAAATAGCCACATTTGGCTCGGAGTACCGCTGGGCTAGGGTATAGTTGCACTTTAAATCTTAGCAGTTCAAACATGTTTGACGATGGAGCGGCCGCATGCTGTGTTTAACATCTATTAAAGGTTTTGTTTGTTCTTTTGGCAGGAGTATTCGCCGCCAAAGCCTCTCCCATTGACCCGTGAAACCGTTTGAGAGGTTCCAAAAGCGCCAATGAATTGCTGATAAGTCAAAAACTAAACACACCAGGCCTCCCAAACTTGTGGTCGTAATTGCTGCTTTCACGTCGGCTAATGGTTGTAAATGAAATGACTTAAGAGGCGAGAAGCTGTTTCATGTACAATGTAAACCTTTTAAACGTCCTCAACAAGGGCATGGCTATAAAAATGAAAAAAGGGCTCACTAAGCTAAGCCTTTCCATTTCCAACCCCCCCTCTTCCCCCGCTTATCCAGGGCGATAACCATTTACCCTCCCTGTGTGTGTGTGTGTGTGTGTGTGTGTGTGTGTGTGTGTGTGTCAGCCATTATCTTGCAGCTTGTTTGAAGAGACCAAGGCAGCGCTCTTCCCAAGGCCCCAGATGAAAGGCTTTGGCCTGAGGCCCCAAATACCAGCGGCCCTTGTGAACTGCTGGGTGGCTGTGGTGGTGGTGGAGGGTGTAATTTCTGCAGCCGCCAACATTCAGGTCCAGGGGGTTAGTTTGGATTGGACCCCGGATCCCAGAAAGAGGATCTGAAAGGAGGAGAGATGAGGGTGAATATGTATTATGTTGTGTGTGCCAATTTGATTGAAGAACCAATGATAGTGCCAGAATAAGGAATCGCGGTGTCATTAGCAAAGTCCGCTCATAAAAGGGAATGTTGGTCACAAAAGGTGTGTGCATAAATGTGGGGGTGTGTAAGTATGTGATTGTGTGTGCCCTGTGTTAATTTGACTCAACCCATTAGAGAGGATGGCTTCACTGAATGGCCCCATGTCAGACTGAAATGCAAGGATTTGGCTGACAGCCTAGTTCTCTTTCAAGGGGATTAAAAGAAAGGTAAAAAAAGAAGAGCCATTACAGCACATAAACAGGATAGTTTCACGCTCTTCATGTTATGTTGAAGACAAAAGTTTAAAAGTGACTTTTACAGATACAGAGGACGGAGATAAAGGGTGAAATTCTAGACATGAGTGTGACGGCGTGCCAAATTTGCCAAACCAACATCTGTTGGAAAAGGGTTGGGTTGGAAAAGGGTGTTCTCCGTCTCCTGGATGAGTTTACTGTTGGAGGTGTTGCCTCTGTTGGACATACCTTGTTTTCCTCCGTTGCATCCTTCCTGAACAGAACGTCTCTAGCTTTGCTTCCTGGATCCTTTGGCCCAATGCCTCTCTGGCTCCGCTGCCATGCACGTAAACCAGAGAAACGACTGGCACAAGAGTTACAGAGGTGCACAAAGTGACATCGAACATCAGTTAAACCTGCACAAGTCCACTAATTGAATACCATTATCCACATTTGAAATATAACTTGTGTTTAGTAGTGTGTAGTACAGTGTGCATGAAGAAGTTTCATTGACATTTCCAAAGTCTTACAAATATGTTTGATATTCTAATCCTGGAAAGTTGTTTTCCATATTGTGTTATACTATCAGGTTTTTTTCTAGACATCACAGCTCTTGACCTGTAATGGTGGAGCGCTGCAGTAAAAAGAAGCGTTCGTTACATACAAGGACTACATAGATGGAAGGGTTTTATTTTCAACATGCAATATTTTCCATTTTTAAAAAAAGTTAATTGTCCTGTTTTTTTAAACAGATATCATAAAAAAAAAACAACAACATTAAATTCTTTCTATTTCAACTTAATGCCAGGAGCTATTTTGACCGGGTTATGAGGATATTTTTCGTGGTAAGAGATCGCATTCTTAATTACTCTTCAATCACAGACAAATCTGACAACAAAAAGGGAAATTTCGGGAGGTACAACCAAATCTGGCAACCCAACACCGGGGAACTTTGTGTGGTGGAGTCGTACATCTTCATGGGACCCTGGTTCCCTATGAAACCCCCTCTTTACTCTTTAAGGAAGTAACAGGAAGCAGACATCACATAATGGAAATTAGAGTGGAACGCAGTAGAAAACCGTCATTACCAAACGTATTCTTTTGACATTTCATCTGCTTTGCAGCTCCGTTACCGCCAAAACACCTGGTTTGTCAGGGGAGCAGTGTAGTAATTGGCCCTTATGAGAATTACATCTTCTAACATAATCACCTATAGGATTTACTAAATAAGAAAACAAACCGTTTAGTCATCAATCGTATTTAACAAATGGGATTTTATAGGAGACACAAAAGAACAGCCATTTATTTGCCCCATATTACTTTGAGACAAAAACCTGCTGAAAAAACATAAAATTGTATGAGGACGACACACTACTCAATATTTCCTCTGTATTATTCATAGAATTTATCTACATAGTATGGTTGTCGGTGTGGTTTCATCCTTTCAGAAGGATTTCAACGCCAATCTGACCTTGGCAGAGACCAGAGAATGAGATGCGGGTTTGTCCCTGTGCCCTCCACGGGTAATGACGCCCCTATAGAAGAGACATGATGACAGGAGGTGAGCTGGGCCCCCAGGGTGTATAAATGCTAAACAGGCAAAACTACCCACAATGCCCTTCTCATTTGATCCCCTTCCTTTTTAAATGGAAAATGACTGTAATGAATTCAGTGTTATTTATTATTATGATCATTTGAAATCAGAAGTATTGCCTCCCAGAATACACACACAGGTGAAGGCTGCGGCCATGCTTCTGAAGGACGGGCCACACAGCACAGTCCGTATTTAAACTCTTTATTTTATTCTTCATCTTAAAAGATACAAAGGCCAAATATAAGGGAATTCTCTTAACTTATACATGAAGAAGAAAAAATACATCAGATCCAGTCAAAATACTGCTAGGTCTCGAGTCAGTATGGCAAAAATATGAACTTTGATAATACCATAAAAACACATTAAGTCTTATTTTTGATCAATCAGAGAAAACCTGAACAAGCTGGAAAAAACACAGACAATAATAATATGAATGCTGATGAATGACAAAAATAAAAAATCTAAATATAGCTGGTGAATCCAAATCAATTCAACTCAAGATGAGAAATCTTCGTCTTGGTGATGCAGATGAATGAAACACAGTTAAATACTTCTGGAACCGTCTGCAACGATGATAAATATTGGTACAGTGTTTTGACACTAGCGTGCACCAGTCACCTCACGGTGGCACCGGAGTCCCCCGTACATCGGTAAGGTCGTTGCCCGTGTTTTGCAGCAATCTCCATCAAATTAAAAATTTTCAGTCTTACCAAACTAGTAAAGTAGAATATTGCACAAGCCCATAATTCATAATTCATGGGGTGGAAAGGTTTTTGGTGTATTGTGAGACTGGAGAGATTATAGAATCAGATTATACGGCAGGTTGCGTCGCATGGCCATCTCGACCGTAAAAATCGGCTTTAATTTGGTTTCTCTCTCCCAGCCTTATCAGTGGGGACACAGCTTTGAATTGACTGAATAATTTTGGACCCTCCTGTACAAGGCTGATGGCCTGGAGATGTGTCTGCTGCAAACATTTACATTAACTCATTTGAAAAAAAAAATCAAGTACAAAAAAGAAAAAAAGGCATATATATCTAATATACTGTATCTACATATGATCATCACAGACTGCCAAAGACCGGGTCCCCAGTCCGACTGAGCTGTGTGAGAACTTGCAGCTTTGATCAGCTTTCCAACACAGCCGGACCAAAACTGCATTTATTTTCACTTATAGTTACATACTCAATTTGCTTCATTTAATACAAACTGCCTTCTTTTTTGAGGGGTTTTGGCAACGTCTACATTGTCAGAACACAAACATTTGAAAAGTGCCTTTTAAAAAGGGTGAGACTGGGTGATGAAATTGGAAAGCACAGTCAGGTGAGTAAGAAGTGAAGTGTATGTGAACTGTTGGCCTTTCAGTAGCATATACAGTGTAAAGCAGATCCAATTAGACCCAAGTCACTGACAGCCGTCAGTATTCTTTAACCCGCAGCCTCCTCCGCTCCCCCGATTCTCAGATTACGAGGAAATTCCATCAATGAGACGTACAGATAACCTTAAAAGTTTGCGCGACACCGTCACCAAACCAGAGGACTTGGGCTCATATCGGTAAGGGGCAATGCTGCAGTGATGACGTCATTCATCTCAAAGCTATTCCAAGGGCGTCATCTCCAAAATGAGTCAAACTGCTCATAACTTGGGGTTTTTTTTAACCTACATTCTTTTATCATGAATCTTCCCAAACACACACGTCTCTTGAGTTTGTACCGTTGATACCGCATGTTGAAGACATGACCCATCAACAGCCATGTATTTATTCCAAAACCAGTCAAATAACACCACGATGTGTTCTTTAAAATAATAACCCATCTCAGGGATAACAAACCTATCTGTAGCAGCCAATGACAAATTTTGGTGATGATGTGAAAATTTGCCTTTAATTAGATATAACTAAACTAAATACAGCATCAGTCAACACATTTCAGTCACCCATAAACAGCTGAAAAAGGAAACAGCGTTGGGCATTTTAGCTGCTAGTGTACCAATGTGTGGACAATGTGACTTATCTAGGCCGGATAATGGCAGAATATATGCTATAATTGACATGCAGTTACATCGAGTGGTTAATCCTTTTTTTAACTGAATAATGTGACAATACATACTTAAATTTCAAGGTGGGTTTTATAGTTTGTGTCCTGAACACCACCACATAAGCTTTTTTTGTCTTTGCTAACAAAACAAAAAAAAGGGTCTTAATGGGTAGCATTGGTGTGGCATCATCTGCAACACATTCTTTGTATCTGGGGGTGAAATATACACAAAGGTCTATACTAGCCTTAGATTCATATCAGTTTGGCCCCGTAATAACTGCGATACCTCTTTTCCTGATTACATGTAGGAATATAGTGTACTAATCGTGTGTGTGTGTGTTGAGTTTTTTAGCGTTCCCCGTCCAAACAGGATTTCTTTGTAGCCACTCAAGATACAGACATGCAGCACAGACCAGAATGCCGAGGGAGGAAAGAATACAGAAATGAAATTATTACTTTAATCCACTTTAGGAAAGGGGTGAGCAACAGGGATACTATGGTCAAATTAGCCATAATACCAAGAAAATCTAGGTTTTAGTCCTCTGATTTGGGAACGTTTGAGTCATGAAAATAGCAGCATTTCAAAACTGACCCAACAGCAGTCACCACAAATGCAGCAAAAAAACAAAAGAAATCTTGTTATTGGCTGCTACAAGTAGCTACCTTTTTTTTGCAAATAGAAATCTTACTTGGTACAATGGTCAAACTGTTCATCAAACTCTGAAAAAAACCTTAACTTAGGCTCTTTTTTTTTTTTTAACTACTGTAGGAAAACACTTGAAATACTGTACCACACACAAAACTATTATTTAGGGGGATACCTCTACATTGTTCAGTTATTTTTCCTCAAGATACACTTTTTACAGAAAGAAAGGAAGGTTCTGGATTCAGCAATTCGTACTGAAAGCAAAAGATTTGGCGCCCACTGGTACTGTACGCAAGTTTAATGAAGAGGTTCAAGAATAATTACACGCCATTTTCTGCTCATTTAGAGTGCTAATGTACGTGTTTCTTTGAGGAAAAATAACTAACCAAAATCATTTTGTCCAAAGATCCCTTTTTGATAAAACGCCCATGTGTGACGTTGGGGAACACAAAGGATTCAGTTGTAGGAGCTTATGTACATCACCAGCCTCGGGTCATGGAAGTTCAGTGTCTCGGGTACAACTGATACAGGGCCAGAGTCCAGACAGCACCAACTGACATGGGAGTAGTAGCCGTTACCCCTCATCTCCGACCTGGGATCAGAGTTACACCACCGTTGGATCAAAAATATCAGCTGGAGCAAGATCTTACCCTGTCCCTGTACAGCGACAACTACAAAAAGTAACCATACCTTCTGTCTTCCCTCCTGAAAGTGATCATTGACCCTGTGTAGCTGGTTTGGTGCAACAACCACACCACTTCATCACTCGTAATAAATCAAACAGATGTGTGATCTATTGGAAAAAGAAAGTAGGGGGGATGTGAGGAAAAAAATTAACTCAACCAGTTCCTGATAACAGTGGTTAAGGGTAACCTCTCCCACCTCTAACCAGCCGGGGTTAGGGTAGTGGCGCAGTACTCTGATGTTTGCTGCCCCCTAGGGCCACGAACAAGGCAGTGCAGGCATGGCTCAGGAGGAGAAGGAGAGCAAAGAGAGAGGGGAGGAGACAACGGGTTTTTTTTGGGGGGGTAGAGGTAGAGGTGGGTCGAATTGGGTGGGTGGGGGTACTGAGGGCAGGGCTACTCGTTGCAACCCAGGATCTCCATTCGGAGGGTGATGCGCTCATGCCACGCCCATGGGAGGATGCGGACAAAGCGGGCGAAGAAGGCTGGATTGAAGATGTTCTTTTTGTGAACGTTGTTGTCGCTGTTGCCCTGGAAGATCTGCACAGAGGATGGGAGCCAATCAGTATAGGACAGCTGATGGCACAGATAACATGATATAATCACCACATAAAACCTGAACCTAACCACTGTCATGGCAGTTGGTAACGTTCAAATGTATCTGGTAATTTCTGACTCTTCTGTAACTCGCTTTGGATAAAAGCATCTGCTAAATCTAAAACCTAAATGAAATGTCATTGTTTGTTTAGTCACTGCTCTTTCTTTCATTAACCACTCATGAAAACCCAGATTGGCGGGGCTCCCAGCACACATTCCAAATAGTCTAAGACGTATCGGCGATATCCTTGACTCAAGTCCAGCCCAGTACCTGTGTTACTTTTTTCTCTCTCTCTCTCTCTCTCTCTCTCTCTCTCTCTCTCTCTCTCTCTCTCTCTCTCTCTCTCTCTCTCTCTCTCTCTCTCTCTCTCTCTCTCTCTCTCTCTCTCTCTCTCTCTCTCTCTCTCTCTCTCTCTCTCTCTCTCTCTCTCTCTCTCTCTCTCTCTCTCTCTCTCTCTCTCTCTCTCTCTCTCTCTCAGCCCTTTTTCCTGTGAATTTACACTGTTTTGTATTCATAATATCAGAAAATAGCAAAAATAAAAAATGTCTTGAAACCGGCATGAGTCCGGTAGCAGCTAGGTACTAAGCCCAAATATTAACTGGTGGAACTGGAGTCATTTATCAACTCTTTAAATCCTTCTATGTTAAAGGAAGACAAGCACAATATTCAACATTATCTCTCTCTATATGTTGCAGGGACAACACCCTATTAGCAGCCATAATACTGAGCAGTCTTCTGCTCATCTCTCGGAAACATTGCCAGAATTGTCTCGTCAATGTTGGCCAATACAAGAACGTGAAAATGTACTTCCTGGCTTGCCGATAGGCTACACTGTATAGGAAAATGCCAAAAACAATACTCCATAAAGCTGTATAATGTTGTTTCTCTCATTTTCATATACAGCTGTATATACTGTAGTGCTGAAATTCACATTTTCTTGTATGGCATCTATCTGCAAACCAGGAAGTAAGTCGTGGCTTGTCCATCAGTGACGTCACTGTCAAGACATTTTATGTACAATTTTAGCAGCATTTCAGAGACTACACAGAAGACTGCTCAGTACTGTGGTTGCTAATGGAGTGTTATCCCTGAAGACAAGATGTTGAAAACATTCCTTTGAGATTCTGGTCCATGTTGACATGATTGCATGGCACAATTTCTGCAGATTTGACAGCTGCACATTCATGCTGCGAGTCTCCCTTCTACCACATCCCAAATATAGGTTCTGTTAGATTCAGATCTGGTGACTGGGAAGGCCACTGAAGAACCTTGAACTCACTGTCATGTTCATGAAACCAGTTTGAGATGATGTTTGCTTTGTGACATAGTGCATTATCATGCTGGAATTAACCATTAGAAGATGGGGAAATCGGGACATGAAGGGATGCACATGGTCAGCAACAATACTCAAATAGGATGTGGCACTCAAGCGATGATTGATTGGTATTAACAGGCCCAAAGTGTGCCAAGAAAACATTCCTCACACCATTACACCCCCACCACCAGCCTGGACTATTGACACAACGCAAGTTGAGTCCATTGTTTCATGCTTTGGCACCAAATTCTGACCCAACAATCTGTGTGCCCCAGCAGAAATTGAGATTCATCAGACCAATTTTTCCAGTCTTCAACTGTCAAGTTTTAGTAAGCCTATGCCCACTGCAGCCTCAGCTTTCTGTTTTTGGCTGACAGAAGTAGAACCCAAAGTGGTCTTCTGCTGTTGTAGCCCATCCGCCTCATGGTTCGATGTGTTGTGCATTCTGAGATGTTTTTCTGCTCACCATAATTGTACAGAGTGGTTATCAGAGTTATCGTAGCCTTTCTATCAGCTCAAACCAGTCTGGCCATTCTCTGTTGATCTCTGTCATCAACAAGGCATTTCCGTTCGCAAAACTGCCTCTCACTGGATTTTTTCCCCCACACCTTTCTGAGTAAACTAGAGACTGTTGAGTGTGAAAATCCCAGGAGACCAGCAGTTACAGAAATACTAAAGCCAGCCCGTCTGGAACCAACAGTCATGCCACTGTCGAAATCACTGAAATCACATTTTTTCCCCATTCTGATGGTTGATGTGAACATGAACAGAAGGTCCTGACCCGTATCAGCATGATTTCATGCATTGCACTGCTGCCACACGATTGGCTGATTAGATAATTGCATGAATATGTAAATGTACAGGTGTTCCTAATATAGTGCTCAATTAGTGCATATATAAATGAATGTATGGAACAGCATACACTGAGTGACACAACCAAGTTGCAGGAATCATGCACAGGAACATCTGTGCTGAATACAGTCTGGAAGTGCCCAGTCCAGATGGGAGGCACTGCAAAGTGTGGTTGAGAATGACAGGGCTAAGATCCTGTGGGACTTACAGATCTAGACAGATAAACAAGTACTGGCCAACCAACTGGACATTGTGGCGATGGACAAAGAACGGAAGATTGCGGCAATGGTAGATGTAGCAATCCCAGCTGACCACAACATCAAGAAAAAAGAACATGAGAAGCTGGAGAAGTACCACGGGCTGAAAGAGGAACTAGAGAGAGTGTGGAAAGTGCAGGCAAAAGTGGTCCTAGTGGTGATAGGAGCACTTGGGGATGTGACCCCCAAGTTGGGAGAGTGGCTCCAACAGATTCGAGGAGTAACATCTGAGATCTCTGTCCATGAGAGTGCAGTTCTAGCAACAGCTAAGATAATGAGCAGAACCCTCAAACTCCCAGGCCTCTGGTAGAGGACCCGAGGCAAAATGACTTCTGGATTCAATATGAAGGCAAATCAAGCCTGATGTCACCCTAATGAGTTTCAGGTGTGTACAGAACTACATCAGCTGCAACCTTAATTATCTCTGCTTTTCCTTCATTTGTGCCCATCCTTTGAAGCTCAAAAATATGAAGGACCTCAAAAGTAAAGGGATTATTTGCAACTTAATTGCACAATTTATTAATCAGGGTTTCAAGACACAGAACCCCTCCTGGACAAACTTCAACCAATTACTTTGCGCCAGCATCCAAGAGAACACCGGAAGGTATTCAGCTAAACTTACCTTGTCTGTCTTGTTGTCCTCCTCTTTGACTATGGTCCAGGACTGTCCATCATTACTGTGGGCCACTTTGAAGGCAGTTACAAAGTGGACAGAGCCAAAGTCCTTGGCCCCCTGTGTGATGACTCCCGTGATCCTCTTGGGAGACTCAAGGTCCACCTGAGGACATGAAGGAAAGTTCATGTTATGAACAAGCTGCTTATAAGTGACAGCATGACAAGCCCATGTTGGTGGTACCTCGACATATGTGATTGCGCCAGATCTTCAAATCTAAATCTCAAAATGATAAACACATTTACATTACATATACACTTTCTCACTTAGCAGATGCTTTCATCCAAAACAACTTACAAAGAGAATCAGCAACTGACAGCTATATCTGTGTCAGCCTACAGACATCTTAAAGTATTGAATAACAATCATAGTCATGGGTGCATTTATTTTCAACTGAAATTACTGTAAGAGAGCAATGAGAAGATCATCAGTTGTGACGCAAGTAATAGGGTATTCCAAAGTAATTGGACAATGCCACAAATCTATAATCACATTTATGGCGAGAAACCAACTATTGATTAAAGGTAGACCTGCAAAATGAAGGTATCTTGGCCCTTCTTGAATGAAGCAAGAGTCTGTAGCGCTGTTGGAAGACAAGAGTTAATTCCACCATTTTGGAGAAAAGTAAAGTCTGGACGAAGGGCAAGGCCCTGTTGAAGTGAAGTGGGGGTGGATGAGAAAATGTCAAAGGGTCTCTACTTGCAGAAAACAGTGGGGGGCGGGGGCGGCGTTTCTACTCCCTTGTCGATCCAATCACAGACTACCTCAGAAGGTGGTCTGGCAGACCCCATCACATTCTGGTTGCAACGTGAACAGCATTCATTTGCACCTTGCATTAATATTGTAGCGAATTCGGGGGACAACGCAACCACGGAACTGCCGCGGCCGGGAAGTGAACCCGTATCACCCGCACCGCAGGAGAAATCGCTAACCGCTCGACTAAAGGGTCAGACCCGCCAGCCAGCGGCCAGCATGTCTACTTATCCATGCACTTCACACTACCCCCTCCTTCGGGAAGCGCGTCCCTGCGCTTAAGCATATCAGCTCTTTCACGCCTCAGGGTGCATACGCTTCCAATGGCCTTACGGTCGCCCCATCCCACTTCTGACACCAATGTAGCGAATTCGGGGGACAACGCAACCACAGGAACTGCCGCGGCCAGGAAGCGAACCCGTATCGCCCGCACCACAGGAGACATCGCTAACCGCTCGACTAAAGGGTCAGACCCGCCAGCCAGCGGCCAGCGTGTCTACTTATCCATGCACGTTACAATATGCAATTTCCTTATCTAGATAATTTATCAAGATACATGCTGCGTGATAATACGAGTTGTAAACGAGGTCTTGGTCTTCCTACTCTGAGGATATGGGTTAATGTCCCTTGTGCTTTCAATGTGAGTATTCAAGTCAAACTTCCTTGTGCAAACTTCCTTGGCGAGTGTAAAACTTGACTTGAAAAATGTATACTTGCGGAACTACTGTGAGACAGTATTACTGGCACAGCCCTTCCCCCTACCTGAAGCCATTCAGAGCGATTGTTGGTTGCGGCGGTCCAGGCGTTGGTCTTGCCCTGCTTGTCCAGTCGGGCATAGTGCGGGTGCCAGGTGAAGGCCTCGATGCCCCATGTGCGGAAGGTGCTGGAGGCTGTGATCTGGCGGTCTGACACCAGCCGCGACTTCATGCCCAGTGGCTCTGAACAACCTGCCAAGTTTGAATGGACTGCAGAGGTGAGATCACGCAGAGGGACAGAGGAAAAGAAAGAGAAACAGACAAGAAAGGAGGGGGGGGAGAACGTATGATAGACGAGGGACAAATAGGAAGCAGTCAAGGCCAGCCAGCACACAGACAGCCAGACAGGATGACGTAGTAGACCACAGCGGTGGACGCAAAGGGAGAAATGATGCCATACAGATAATTGTGGGGCCCCAAGGCAGCCATACTTAATGTACAGAGTTTTGCAAGCCCAAGCAGAATCAAGAAATCTTTGTCAAAACCAAATGATGGTGCTGTACAGTGAGCCTCCAAAAACCTGCAGTTTAACCTCTGGGTCACTATTACATCACACCCCAAGAATTAAAGTGTGTGGAGAAAAGATATCAAACAATATGCCCAAATACTCCTGGAGCTCACTGTAAAGCTCATCAGTTTCCAAATGGTTTTAGTGAGCCTGAAGGTTTATGAGCAGCAAGCACTTGCAATTAAACAACCAAGCAGTGAAGTGAGAGCATGCAGATCACATGAACACAAGTTCAAAGGTCAACTCAGAGTAGCAGCCCAGCAAAGTTAAGCGCTCCGAAGTGGCATTCGTCAGCTTATGTATAATTTTTTACAGTCAACTGAATCTATCGCAACTTAGTACCAATATAGTTGAAATTAAGCTGGTAACTACACTTACCTAAGAAAAAGACTAACATCAAAATAAATATAATTATAAAGCCAAATATAGTAGCAGTAACTTAAAAGAATCTGGCAACCTATGTAGGTTCATAATATAAAAACAATACTGTAACTTCTGGATTTTAAGAAATATGGTATAATAACCTTCAGATAGACAACTGGTTCCCAAAATGGATAAATGGCAATTTTAATTAAAACTTTCAGGGAACCCTTTCAGGAAGTCGAGCTTTGCGATGAACCGAGTTTCTTTCAAAATGAAGAAACTCCTGACTAACACAATATGGGAAAGCGGTGATTTCAACACAGAGTGACAGATGACTGTGGTCCAAAAAAACAAAATCAGCTACAAACACAACACGTATTTGCAATCATGCACGAACTGGAACGCATGCCTAAAGGGAAGAGAACTGACAGACAATCTAATGGCTGTTCGACAAGACATGAAGAGAAAAGAACATCAGCCAGTGTAATGAGGCCAGTGAGCTGGCATAGAAACCCACACTGGCCTATGATAAAAGAAATAACAAGATGAAGAAGTATTCGTTACAGTGGAGCAGGCTTGAAAGAACCAAATATTATCTTGGCCTGCTGGACCAAGAGGATGGATACGATTAGCACTTTCTGTACATCCAAAATATAATGTGATTCATTTGCATTATATGTATCCTTGCCAATTTTTCCATAGCTAAACACATCCATGTGGTCTTGATGGAAGAGTTGGAGGGATTATTTTGGAACAGGCTTACTTTGGGGGAGTGAAGGAGCACCTTTCGGCTTCGTGAGATCGACAACTGCAGTTTATTCTACTCTCTCTTCTCCTCTGTATTCTGCTCTAACCTCTTCATTTGTTCTACTGATTTCATTATTTTCTGTGTTTAGTTCACTTATCGCTAAATTCTCTATAGTTTTCTTTCTCATACGACTCTTGTGTTTAGTAGGCAGCCTCTCATTCCTAGTTTGGTACTCGCTTTGAGCTTAGCCTAGCTTAGCAGTTAGCTCTATTGCATTTGCAGTCAAAGCAGCCTCGTTGAAACGATGGTGTGTGGTGACTGCCTCGTAGTTACAGACAGGTTGTCTCTGCTAGAGAGACGTATCCGTGAGTTGGAGCAGCTTCTTTCAGCTAGGATAACGTTAGACGTGACGGGCTCTATCCTATAACGTTGAATATAAGCATAAGCTTACATTCACTTTTGTGGAACAGACTGAAGGGCAACTTGAGAAAACATACTTCAAGTAGAAAATTAGCTGACGGTGGTTGATCTAACCTCCAAGCAACTGTATTAGTTTTTGAAAATTTTAAATCTACAAGTCTGGCTGTGACTGGTTGGTGAAAACTTCACTTCTCAGCTAACAGTGGTGTGAATTATTACTATATCAATTCAGATGCCGCTAACAGTCAACAAACTTGAAACAAACCTTGTGTGTGTGTATGGATGCATGCGTGTGTGCATGTGTTTTTACCGTTGAGCTCACAGCCCACCAGCTCCATGCGCAGGGTGCAGGCCTTCCGACACACCATGGGGATGATGCGGACATACTGGGCGATGATGGGTGGGTCAAACAGGTTGGTCTTGGTGCTGTCGTTGTCCATGTTCCCCACAAACACCTGCAAAGGCAGAGATGATTCGTGAGGTGAGCCATTATCATAACTATTATCATTGTTGTCATTACTGTCAATATTCTTTAGAAGTAATAACAGCAGTAGAAGTGATAGCAGCTGAAGCAGTGGTAATAGTAGTAGTGATGGTACTAGTAGTAGTAATAGTAGTAGTAGTAGCATCTTAGAAAGACTCCACTCTCATGAACTGGAATGTAGACGCCCTGATTCTTAAGTTCACTGACATCAGTTATGTACAATGTACAATACCAGCACACCGATCTTGGCGGGAGCATCATCAGTGTCTTGGCCACTAACTTATTCTATGCTGAATTTAGGTCTTCGACTTTAGTTTTGTGCGCACTGAACATTTCCAATCCAATTCTTACACCATGCAACGTCTTGATAGACGAGAAATGTTTCAGTGAGACCATGAATAAATATTGAGAGCTGCCCTGTATTGCCTGCGCTTGTGACCTCATCCGAGCACACACTCACACAAAGATATGCTGGTGGTGTATCAAATGGTGCACTGACATTAGGATAAGAATACCACTGCCTTTCATGACAAGGCAATGGTAGCTTCCTCTGACTTCTTTGGTCTCTTCTGAAACACACTTTGTTGACTCACCAGCTGCGTTTTCAAGACTTTAATCTGTTGCATTCTGTTCTCACCTTGTGGCCAAGTTTTGGGTCTCTTGATTTGTAAGGTTTTTATGGCCCTGCTAGACACACCAATTTGATCAAGTAACAATAAGTCAACAACTCTGTGATTTCAAAAAAGTGTGGCAGCCGAAAATCTTGGTGTTACGTTTGATCCCAGCCTTTCCTTTGATAAGCACATTAAAGAAATCACCAAGACTTCCTCTTTTCACTTACGTAACAGCTCAAATTCGGTCTTTCCTGTCCATGGCTGACGCAGAGACTCCAATACATGCATTTGTTTCATCCAGACTTGATTACTGTAATGTTCTGTTTTCAGGTCTGCCACATGCTAGTACTAAAAGTCTTCAGATGGTTCAGAATGCTGCAGCTAGAATCCTAACTAAAACTAGGAAATGTGACTATATTACACCAACTCTTGCCTTCCTTCATCGGCTTCCTATCCATGTTGGATAAGACTTCAAGTTGCTTCTGCTGACTTATAAAATCCTAAATGGCCTTGCCCCATCTTACCCGTCTGATCTCCTTAAACTGTACATTCCATCTCGAGCTTTTCACTCTCAAAGTACAGCGCTCCTGTGTGCACCCAAAGTTAAAAAGAAGTCAGCTGGGTCTGCGGTGGTGTAGCGGTCTAAGCATCGGCTTTGTGTCGATGCAGTTGCCCACTGGGGACCGGGGTTCACGCCTCAGTCTCGTCAGATCTGACTATGGCCGGGCTCGATGAAGCAGCAATTATTGGCAACACTGTCTTCGGGAGGGGGGGCGGAGTCGGCTTGTGTTCGTCACATGAACGCATCTCCGCGTGTGTCGGAAAAAGCAGTGGGCCGGCATGGATTCGCCTTGTCACAAAAGTGGCGAGGCGTCTCCTTCGAGACTGCCGGCCGGAGAGATGCAGTTGACGAACGCATGCAGTACCAGGGTGGGAGTTTCAACTAAAATAGGGATCAATTGGCCACTAAATTGGGAGAGAAAAAGGAAAAATCAGAAATACATTTAAAAAAAAAAAAGAAAAGAAGTCAGCTGGTGGCAGGACCTTTTCCTATTGGGCTCCATGGTTGTGGAATAACCTGCCTGTTGCCGTTAGACAATCAGAGTCTGTTGAGTCCTTTAAATCCAAACTTAAAACTCATCTTTTTGCCTTAGCCTACAATTAGCTGCCTTTAGGTTGAGGGTCGGTTTCTGTCTCGATGAATTTACCAAGCACTGTTCTGCTGATGAGATTATAGCGTACAGATTATTGATTATTGCAAACTGTTCTCTTCTCTCACATGTCTTTTCTCTTTCTGAATGATGTCTTCTCCTTTCTTTTCTTCTGTGTATGTGAATGGTGTGATGTGAGTCTCCCTTGTATGCCTGTACAGTCTGTCCTCCTCCCAGGTCTCCATGGTGACTGGTTGCTGCTTTTACACTGTTTGGCCTGCCCCTCATCACATTTTAAAAACATAATCCATATAATTTTGCTATTCTATTTCAATGTTGTATCCTTCTCTCACTAGGATGCGTGACTAATGTCTTTTTTTGTCTCTTCTCCCGTGTGTGTGAATGGTGTGAGGTGAGTCTCCCTGTGTGCATGTGTAGTCTGTCCTCCTGTCAGGTCTCCATGGTGATGGTGGTCATGTGGCTCAGGTCCTAGGCTGTTCTGGTGGCATCTGGACACTGCTTGGCATCCTCCTCGTCATATTCTTCATATATCTTATAATTCCATTATAATTCTGTTATCAGCGTCCAGGTAGCGTGGCGGTCTACCAGCACAGAGAGCGCCGGATTGAATCCCCTCGTTACCTCCGGCTTGGTCGGGCGTCCCTACATACACAATTGGCCATGTCTGCAGGTGGGAAGCCAGATGTGGGTATGTGTTCTGGTTGCTGGACTAGCGCCTCCTCTGGTCGGTCGGGGCACCTGTTCAGGGGGGAGGGGGAACTGGGGGAGAATAGCATGATCCTCTCACGTGCTACGTCACCCTGGCAAAACACCTCGCTGTCAGGTGAAAATAAGCGGCTGGTGACTCCACATGTATCAGAGGAGACGTGGTAGTCTGCAGCCCGCTCCAGATTGGCAGAGGGGGTGGAGCAGTGCCCGGGACGGCTCGGAAGAGTGGGGTAATTGGGCAGAAAAAGGGGGGAAAAAATAAAAATAAAAAAATGATAATAATTCTGTTATCCTCTTTCAATGTTGTATTCTGTAAATTGTGTACACACAACATGCATTGCTCGTCTATCCATCTCGGGGCAGAGATCCCGCCTCTGTTGCTCTCTCTCGGGTTTCTTCCTATTTCTCCCTCACTGTTAAGGGTTCTTTTTAAGGAGTTGTTCCTTATCTGATGTGAGGGTCTAAGGACAGGATGTTGTGTTGGTGTAAAGCCCACTGAGACAAACCTGTAATTTGTGATAATAGGCTATACAAATAAAATTGACTTGACTTGTAAACTTTATTCTTTTGCTACTGCAACGAATTCCCAGAAACACAAGATATGTGAAAGTGCCAGGCCATGTAATGACGATTACAATATTGGAAACCACCAGGTGGCAGTGCATTACATGTGATTAATGTATCTAATTTAGAAGCAGAAAGAAAGCCACTTTATTTGACATTGTATTCTCACAATGAATTTGTTCTCTGCATTTAACCCATCCTATTGTATGCTAGGAGCAGTGGGCAGCTGCAACACCCGGGAACCAACTCCCAATTCTTCTTTCCATTGCCTTGCTCAGGGGCAAAGGCAGGAGTATTAACCCTAACATGCATGTCTTTTTGATGGTGGGAGGAAACCCATGCAGACACAAGGAGAACATGCAAACTCCACACAGAAAGGACCTGGGACAGCCTGGGGTTCGAACCCAGGAGCTTCTTGCTATGAGGCAACAGTGCTAACCACTGGGCCACCGTGCCGCCACATAATTACATATAGCTGGTATATTTTAGAATGTTTTCATTTTTACGTTTATTGGTGGGCCAGATAAAGAGGGCTGCCAGGCACCCCTAATCTAAGATGAACTTGGGTGTTTTTTGTGAACGCTTATGGACAAAAGTACATAACAATATCTGCTTTTACCATCTGACAAGAAAACATGAACATTGGAATGACATTTCTCTTCATGTCAATGTAGTAATGACAGACAAATTCTGAGTCCAAGTATGAGAGTATGCTTGCTGCTCCCTCTGGTGGTTCATCTCTGACTGTGTGCTCTATGTCTTCTGCTTGTGGTCAGTTGTGGAATTTGTTGCACCCATCCTGCCCTCATCATGGCTAACATACACTGTGTCGCCAGTTCCTCTTTCCCTTCGTCATGTACTTTTGTTTTTTCAATAGTTCAAAGCAGACTGACTAGGGTACCCAGGGGGAGTGCAAACACAGACCGGCTCCCATTGGCTTCGTTCTGCTTGCATAGCGCTGTGTTTGGCTAAGCTTGTGAGTTTTGTGCCGAGCTGGGTAGTGTGTTGTATTTGGCTAAGTTGCATAGTTTTGTGGTGAAATATATTCCGTTTTGTTATGCTGATTTATGTTGTGTTGTATTATGCTAAATTGTGCAAAGTCATGTTGGCAAAGCAGGCTGACTGATTCGGCCAGTAAATGACCCAACCTTTGTTATGATCTTTGTTTGGCTAAATTGTGTAGTCTTGTGCTGGGCTGCATTGTGCTATATGTTGTGTTGTGCACTGTGCTGTGCTCTCACTTGTTCCTTCCTCTGTCCGTCTGCTCTGTACATGGTGTAGGTTCTGCCATCCAAGCTGGAAGCCACCTTGTAGGCCTTGATGTACTCGGCACTTCCCATGCGGCTGGCACCTTGTGTGACGATGCCCGTGAAACGCATCTTCCTCTGCATGTTTAGCTGGAATTATGGTGAGAGAGTCCCACATTATAAACACAAAGATTCAAATACCTAAAATGAATCACTTCCTCAGACAAAACTTTGATCTCCCTTGTAGAATTTTTATTTCAACATGAGGGGAAAAAGGAAATTTGTTCATTGCAAACACGACAACAGTTTTCAACGTATCGTAGCAGCAAGCAGACTAAATACACAGCCATATGTCCCTACAATAATGACCATGCACTAAACATATCCCTGTCTTGATGCACGCACAATAACCTCGCTGTAGAAATCCCAGAAAAGTTGAATCAGTTCATCTGGACATAAGGTTTAATGGGAAAAAAGATTCATCACTCATCCAAGTGACTTGGTCAGTCTCAGCTCACTGCAGGTATCCCCAACCTTATAAACAGCACAGTTGCTTAACGACTGAAACTGGTGATCGAACACCGGTTTCATATGAAAATTGCCATGACTATTTATTAGAGTTACAATGGCCACGTGTACTATTCACAGAGGATCGACATATCCCTGGTTATCAGTTTAACTCAAGACACCAAATCTATAGGTCAGATGTTTCACCAAAGCTCATCTAAATAGTCTGTAACATCTATAGTCAACAACCTCCCTTTAAATTAAACTTTTTCTTCAAAGAACCACACTTTGTTGCAAACAACAATAGCAGGAAGTGCATTTCGAGCCTTGTCACATCAGCAGAATAAACATTTAGGCCCAGAACCTGACAAACACTGAATCACTGAAGGCTTCACATGCTTCCTCTTACAACTAAATGTCTCAATTGTACTTATCACTTGCTCTCTGCCTCTCCATCTATCCATTCATCTCTTCTTAATGTTAATCTACTTCTACTACTACTTTTGGCTGCTCCCGTTAGGGGTCGCCACAGCGGATCATCTGTTTCCATTTCTTTCTGTCCTCTGCATCTTCCTCTGTCACACCAGCCACCTGCATGTCCTCTCTCACCACATCCATAAACCTCCTCTTTGGCCTTCCTCTTTTCCTCTTCCCTGGCAGCTCCATATTCAGCATCCTTCTCCCAATATACCCAGCATCTCTCCTCCACACATGTCCAAACCATCTCAATCTTGCCTCTCTTGCTTTGTCTCCAAACCATCCAACCTGAGCTGTACCTCTAATATACTTGTTCCTAATCCTGTTCTTCTTCATCACTCCTAATGAAAATCTTAGCATCTTCAACTCTGCCACCTCCAGCTCCGCCTCCTGTCTTTTTGTCATTCACTTATTCGTTTTAATCTATTTATCTTTATTTATCTATGTAGAAACATGTTTATTAATCAAGCCAGCTTTGCAGATGTAGCTTTGCATTACGTCTATCTCTCACCTCAATCCACGGGTTCCTGTCGTGCGCAGCAGCGGTCCAGGCATTGACCAGGCCCTTGTTGTTGAGGCGGGCCAGCTCAGGGCCCCAGCGCTGCAGTCTCAGCAGCCCGTAGTGGACCGACGAGGCCGAGATTTGGGACTCGGCAATTCCCCCTCCCTCCATGCCCAGCAAGGAAATGCAGCCTAGAAGGGCAGTATGAGCACCGCTTTAGGCCATAGGGTACAGGTAACAGGCACGACATTTGTTTAGTGATGAACGATGCTACACAGAACATCTTACCCAGTGCAAGACAAACGATATACATCATTCAGTCATTGTCTTTACCCATTTAGACCAGTTCAGGATCTGCTGGAGCCTATCCCAGCAGGCACTGAACGCAAGGCAGGGTGAAACTCAGGACAGAAACACACAATCACTCACACCAATCAAACCTAAGTGCAATTTAGAATCTTCAATTCACTTAATATGAGCAAGAGAGACAGGAAGCAAGAGAGAGAGAGAGAAAGCAAGCGAGAGAGATACTGATAGGTATGAGATAAAGATAGAATCATGAGGACAGAGAGGGAGAGGACAGATAAATCATTCAGAGAAGCCATTCAGTACAGACAATTCCACAAATTTTAGAAACGGCCCTCTTTACACTGACAGTTCTCAATCTAAGTACCATTAAATCCATTATGCGTACCATGGTGCAAGGTTAATCAAAACCAGTCTGCCTGAGGTTTGCAAAATATATCATAAAAGAAACAAAGAGATTGAAGTGGCCACATAATACACTGCTCAAAAAAATAAAGGGAACACATAAGCAATGCAATGTAGCTCCAAGTCAATCACACTTTTGAGATATCAACCTGTCCAGTTAGGAAGCAACACTGATTTGTGAATCAATTTCACCTGTTGGTAAATTGTCTAATTTCCACCTGGTGGAAATTAGACAATTTGCAAGACAACCCCTATAAAAGGAATGGATTTGCAGGTGGTGGCCACAGACCATTTGCCTGTCCTCATCTTTTCTGGCCGATCTTTGGTTAGTTTTTCATTTTGCTAGTGCCCTCACCACTAGAGGTGGCATGAGGCGGTATCTGCAAACTACAGAAGTTGCTCAGGTAGTGCAGCTCATCCAGGATGGCACATCAATGCATGCTGTGGCAAGAAGATTTCATGTGTCTCCCAGCACAGTGTCCAGAGCATGGAGGAGGTACCAGGAGACAGGCCAGTACACCAGGAGACGTGGAGGGGGCCGCAGGAGGACAACAACCCCGCAGCAGGACCGCTATCTGGTCCTTTGTGCAAGGAGGAACAGGAGGAGCACTGCCGGAGCCCTACAAAACGACCTTCAACAGGCCACTAATGTGCAGGTTTCTGCTCAAACAGTGAGAAACAGAATGCATGAGGATGGTATGAGGGCCCGACGTCCACAATTGGGGCCTGTGCTCACAGCCCAACACCGTGCAGCCCGATTGACCTTTGCCAGAGAACATCTTGGTTGGCAGATTCGCCATTGGCGCCCTGTGCTCTTCACAGATGAGAGCAGGTTCACACTGAACACATGTGACAGACGTGAGAGAGTCTGGAGACGCTGTGGAGAACGTTCTGCTGCCTGCAACATCCTCCAGCATGACCGGTTTGGCGGTGGGTCAGTGATGGTCTGGGGAGGCATATCCTTGGAGGGCCGCACAGACCTCTACGTGCTAGCCAGAGGTACCATGACTGCCATTAGGTACCGGGATGAGATCCTCAGACCCATTGTCAGACCATATGCTGGTGCAGTGGGCCCTGGGTTCCTGCTCATGCATGACAATGCTCGTCCTCATGTGGCCAGAGTGTGTCAGCAGTTCCTGTATGTCGAGGGCATTGATGCTATGGACTGGCCTGCACGTTCCCCAGACCTGAATCCAATCGAGCACCTCTGGGACATCATGTCTCGTACCATCCGCCAACACGATGTCGCACCACAGACTGTCCAGGAGTTGACCGATGCCCTGATCCAGGTCTGGGAGGAGATCCCTCAGGTGACCATCCGTCGTCTCATCAGGAGCATGCCCAGACGTTGTAGGGAGTGCATACAGGCACGTGGAGGCCACACACACTACTGAGCCTCATTTTGAATCGTCTTGAAGAATTTCCACAGAAGTTGGATCAGCCTATGTTCTCATTTTCCACTTTGATTTTGAGTATGATTCTGAATCCAGACCTTAATGGGCAAATGATTTTGATTTCCATTGATCATTCTTAGGTTATTTTGCTCTAAACACATTCCTCTGTCTAATAAATAAAGATTTTCAGCTGAAATATTTCATTCATCGAGGTCTATATTGTGTTTATAGGTGTTCCCTTTATTTTTTTGAGCAGTGTATATTGATTCCTTGTGAGAGCAAGCTTTTTAAATCCTGCTTACGTGATCAGCCTAACAACTAGGCTGCTTGTCCAAATCACATCGGCTTTACTGTCTTTTTTCAATTATATTCATCTTAATCCAATTTTCTTACACCATTTTATACACATCCAACATATTTTGTGTGTGTGTGTGTGTGTGTGCGCGCATGCATGTGTGGGTGTGAGAGAGCATGCAAAATGTGATTGCATGAGAATATGTAAAGCGATTTGAGTGGCTGCAGCAGCTAGAAAGTGCTATATCAATGCATATGAATATATAGTGCTAAATAAATGCAGTCCAGTTACCATTTACCATCTATTCATGTGTACATGTAGGCCCATCGTTAAGCAGATCAGTTATTTTTTTCTAAGTAATGGAGTTTTAGAGCACTGCAGTTTGCAAAGGTTAACTAGGTATGCATGTCACCCTGAGACATTTCAGATACACTGATGAGCCAAAACATTATGACCACTCACAGGTAAACCAAATAACGTTGATCATCTTCAAACAAGGGCACATGTCAAGGTCTGGGTAGATTACATGGTAAGCAAACAATCAGTCCTCGGTAGTCAGCATGTTGGGTGCAATAGAAATAGGCAGGAGTAAAGACCTGAGCGACTTTGACAAGGGCCAAATTGTTATGGCCAAATGACTGGGTCAGAGCATCTCTGAAACAGCAAGGCTTGTGGGGTGCTCCCAGTCAGCAGGGGTGAGTACCTACCGGCAGTGGGACGAGGAGGGACAAACCACAAACCCCATAAACCTGCAACAGGGTGTTGGGCACCCAAGGCTCATCAATGTGCAAAGACGGCTATCCCATCTGGTCTGAACCGCCAGAAGGTCTACTGAGGCACAATTCACAGAACATTTTAATGATGGTTATGGGAGGGAATGTGTCACAAGACACAGTGCATAGCACCCTGCTGTGTATGGGGCTGCATAGCCACAGACCGGTCAGAGTGCCCATGATGACCCCTGTCCACCCATCGAAAGTGCCTATAATGGACATGCGAGCATTGGAACCCGACCTTGGAGCAGTGGAAGAAGGTCGTCTGGTCTGATGAGTCCCATTTTCTTTTAGATCACATTGTTGGCACATGTGTGCTGTTTACCTGGGGAGGTGATGGCACCAGGATTCACTGTGGGACGATGACATGCCGCTGGAATTGGACAATGTTCTGCTGGGAAACCTTGGGTCCTGCCATTCATGTGGACGTCAATTTGACATGTGCCACCTACCATATACATCATTGCAGACCAGGTACACCCCTTCTTTGCAATGGTATTCCCTGATGGCAGTGATCTCTTTCAGCAGGATAATGCACCCTACCACACTGCACACATTGTTTAGGAATGGTTTGAGGAACATGATGAAGTGTTCAAGGTGTTGCCTTAGCCTCCAAATTCCCCAGATCTCAATCCGATTGAGCATCTGTGGGATGTGCTGGACTGACAAGTCAAATCCACAGCGGCTCCACCTCGCAACGTACAGGACTTAAAGGATCTGCTGTTAATGTCTTGGTGCCAGATAACACAGGACACCTTCAGGGGTCTGGTAGAGTCCATGCCTCGGCAGGTCAGCGCTGTTTTGACAGCACACGGAGGACCAATAGCATATTACACAGGTGGTCATAATGTTTTGGCTCATCAGTGTATGTACACTCTTCTTCCAAATGAGTGCAGGGTCGACCAGTGGTGCCAAAATTCAAAATTTTTGATATACACTCACTGGCCACTTTATTAGGTACACCTTGCTAGTACCGGGTTGGACCCCCTTTTGCCTTCAGAACTGCCTTAATCCTTCGTGGCATAGATTCAACAAGGTACTGGAAACATTCCTCAGAGAGTTTGGTCCATATTGACATGATAGCATCACGCAGTTGCTGCAGATTTGTCGGCTGCACATCCATGATGCGAATCTCCCGGTCCACCACATCCCAAAGGTGCTCTATTGGATTGAGATCTGGTGACTGTGGAGGCCATTTGAGTACAGTGAACTCATTGTCATGTTCAAGAAACCAGTCTGAGATGATTCGAGCTTTATGACATGGCGCGTTATCCTGCTGGAAGTAGCCATCAGAAGATGGGAACACTGTGGTCATAAAGGGATGGACATGGTCAGCAACAATACTCAGGTAGGCTGTGGCGTTGACACGATGCGCAATTGGTACTAAGGGGCCCAAAGTGTGCCAAGAAAATATCCGCCACACCATTACACCACCACCACCAGCCTGAACCGTTGATACAAGGCAGGATGGATCCATGCTTTCATGTTGTTGACGCCAAATTCTGACCCTACCATCCGAATGTCGCAGCAGAAATCGAGACTCATCAGACCAGGCAACGTTTTTCCAATCTTCTATTGTCCAATTTTGGTGAACCTGTGCGAATTGTAGCCTCAGTTTCCTGTTCTTAGCTGACAGGAGTGGCACCCGGTGTGGTCTTCTGCTGCTGTAGCCCATCTGCCTCAAGGTTCGACGTGTTGTGCGTTCAGAGATGCTCTTCTGCATACCTTGGTTGTAATGAGTGGTTATTTGAGTTACTGTTGCCTTTCTATCAGCTCGAACCAGTCTGGCCATTCTCCTCTGACCTCTGGCATCAACAAGGCATTTTCGCCCACAGAACTGCCGCTCACTGGATATTTTCTCTTTTTCGGACCATTCTCTGTAAACCCTAGAGATGGTTGTGCATGAAAATTCCAGTAGATCAGCAGTTTCTGAAATACTCAGACCAGCCCGTCTGGCACCAACAACCATGCCACGTTCAAAGTCACTTAAATCACCTTCCCCATTCTGATGCTCGGTTTGAACTGCAGCAGATCGTCTTGACCATGTCTACATGCCTAAATGCATTGAGTTGCTGCCATGTGATTGGCTGATTAGAAATTTGCGTTAACGAGCAGTTGGACAGGTGTGCCTAATAAAGTGGCCGGTGAGTGTACTTACTCAAGGTAATATTTACTTTTCATCCTCTGGTTGGGGAGCTGGGTTAGCAGGCTAAGGCCAACCTAGCATTAGCAGGCTAACTCTCTCTCCTCATATGTGAGTGGTATTCCTCAAAATTACAGGATTACTTTTGCAAACTCCACACAGAGGACGACCTGGGATGATCCCCCAGGTTGGACAACCCCGGGGTTCAAACCCAGGACCTTATTGCTGTGAGGCGACAGCGATAACCACTGCACCACCGTGCCGTGCCGTAATGCATTTGTGTGTGTGTGTGTGTGTAAAGTACTGGGAGTATATTCATGTATGTTTATGAGAGTGTGTTGCAATGTGGTGAGTATTTAGTAATGACCTGAATATGAGCTCATGTACTGAATATACTTTTTTTTTTTCACTTATAGTGTTTAGTAATGCATGTGCATCTCAATAAACTGCATGTGTAACAATGGAGGATATTTATATACTCAGAGTGTTTGGTAATGTTTCAAATGTACTAGTACTGAATGGCCACACTTACGGAGTTGACAGTGTTTGCCCACATAGGGGGACGGGCACCGGCAGATGAAGTCTCCATCCAAGTCCCTGCAGGAGCCACCATTGAGACAAAGCTGGCCAGTGCAGTCATTCATGTCTACAGAGAGAAAAACCACACCTTCCTTCAGTGTAACTGACAAATATTCATTACAACTGTTAATTGTCTGACCTGAAAACAGAACAGAATCAAAAGGTGTGGGAGAGAGTGACACGTCATGCTTGAGAAAGAGGGATTTGAAGAGTCACAAGTCATTTCACACCCGGGTTAGTCATGCAGTGGCGGTAGCAACCAGTAGGTTAGTAGGAAAAGCTCATTTCCTAATCATTGGTTTAATTTCCCGATTGCAACCATTTAAAACCGGAGAGGAGGAAGTAATGTTTATTCTCTCTTCACTTAATGTCTACCGTCGATGTGCCTTTGAGCAAGGTGACAAGATGCTAGCTGCACCTTGACACCTGCAGAATGCATCAGAATTAAAGACAGTGGTGGTGCCGGGTGGCTCCCATGTGTAATCTGCAACTGCCTGAGTGGGAAACAAAAACAATACAGACTAAAACTACCCTTAGTAAACAAGGACAAGAATATCTGAACAGTCAAGTTTAGGCAATTCTTTTTTGTTTTGCCCCCCCCCCTTTTTCTCCCCAACTGTACCTGGCCAATCACCCCACTCTTCCGAGCTGTCCTGGTCACTGCTCCACCCCCTCTGCCGATCCGGGGAGGGCTGCAGACAACCACATGCCTCCTCCGATGCATGTGGAGTGGCCAGCCACTTCTTTTCACCTGACAGTGAGGAGTTTCACCAGGGGGATGTAGCGCGTGGGAGGATCACGCTATTCCCCCCAGTTCCCCCCACCCCCGAACAGGCCGACCAGAGGAGGCACTAGTGCAGCGACCAGGACACATACCCACATCTGGCTTGCCAACCGCAGACACAGCCAATTGTGTCTGTAGAGATGCCCGACCAAGCCGGAGGTAACGCGGGGATTCGAACCACCGATCCCCATGTTGGTAGGCAACGGAATATACCACCACGCTACCCAGACGCCCCAAAGTTTACGCAGTTCTAACTTCTTTCTTCACAAGTTAACTTCTGTGCATTTTGTACGTATCTGACAAGATCACGGTAATATTCCAGTCAAGCACGAGTTAGGTTTTAACATCATGAGACGTTTCTCTGCAAGTTCACTGCAGCACTGTGGTTTTTAATACCACCTCTAGATGGCAGGCTTACAAACCATATGCATCAAGCTCAGTCTATGGCTGGGGCGGATGAGCCTTTTCCAGGCAACAAAGCGGGAGAGGGACACATGCATTTGAGTGGAATGATAAACAAAACCCTTCGTTTCCTCACTCATCCAGACTGCCGGTGTGTCTAAACTGCCTTTCAGTGTGTCCTATATTGGCTGTTTAGCATGTAAATGGGGAACGGGGCACCAATTTAGCTTGCAGGATGCAGAAAGCAGGACATTTTATGCAGACTCAAGAGGTTGTAGTCCTCACAGTGCTTGAAATGACAGAAGAACCTGCATGTAAATAAGGCCAAGAGACAATTATGCTTCATTTCTCTTTCTTTGTGTGTGTGTGTGTGGGGGTCTCTCTCTCTCTCTCTCTCTCTCACACACACACACACACACACACACACAGAGCAGTATCCATCCACCCACTCACGCATTGGCTCTCCAAAAATAACTGTCTCAAAACTGTCTCAAAACATTTCTATTCATAGAAATATAAAGGAGTGCCATGAAATCTTTGGATGGTTGGAGGTCCATAGTATTAATGCTACTGGTTTATATAGCTCACACATAACAGAACATTTCCTGCATGAGAACTTCCTAAACTAATGTCGAACCCTTTATACTCCCGTTGCAAACACAAAGGTTGGTAGTGAGTTCCACTCTGCATGAACAGTTTTACTTAAATGTGTCGCTGTGTAGTAAAACCATTAAACCTACTGTACTTTTAGTGGACACAAAGAGTGTATTTGATACTAAACTAGTGAAACGCTTGGTTGGGCGTCCCTACAGACACAATTCGCCATGTCTGTGGGTGGGAAGCCGGATGCGGGTATGTGTCCTGGTCACTGCACTAGCACCTCCTCTGGTCGGTCGGGGCACCTGTTTGGAGCTGGGGGATAGCGTGATCCTCCCACGCGCTACGTCCCCCTGGTGAAACTCCTCACTGTCAGATGAAAAGAAGCAACTGGCGACTCCACATGTA